>NC_056743.1:235117848-235150348 GCF_019279795.1 Protopterus annectens | reverse complement strand
TCGTCGTCGTCATGTCGTTGTGTCGTCGTTCTGTGTCCGTGTGTCGTGTCCTCGGTCGGATCGTCGGTCGTCGATCGTCGTCGTTCGTCGTCGTCGTCGGTGATATATCGTCGTCGTCGTCGTCGTCGATCGTCGATCGTCGTCGTCGTCGATCGTCGTCGTCGTCGTCGGATAATCGTCGTCGTCGATATATCTCGTCGATAAATATCGTCGTCGATAATCGTCGTCGTCGATAGATCGTCGTCGTCGTCGTCGATCGTCGTCGATCGTCGATCGTCGTCGTCGTCGTCGTCGATCGTCTCGTCGATCGTCGTCGTCGATCGTCGTCGGGATCGTCGTCGTCGTCGTCGTCTCGAGATCGTCGTCGTCGTCGTCGTCGTCGTCGTCGTCGTCAGATCGTCGTCGTCGTCGTCGATCGTCGTCGATCGTCGTCGATCGTCGTCGTCGTCGTCGTCGTCGATCGAATCGTCGTCGTCGTCGTCGTCGATCGTCGTCGATCGATCGTCGTCGTCGTCGTCGTCGTCGATCGTCGATGGATCGTCTCGTCGTCGTCGATATATGGATCTCGTCGTCGTCTCGTCGTCGTCTTATCGTCGTCGTCGTCGTCGTCGATCGTCGTCGTCGTCGTCGATCGTCGTCGTCGTCGTCGTCGATCGTCGATCGTCGTCGTCGTCGTCTAGATCGTCGTCGATGGATCGATGATCGTCGTCGTCGTCGTCGATCGTCGTCGTCGATCGTCGTCGTCGTCGTCGTCGTCGATCGTCGATCGTCGTCGTCGATCGTCGTCGTCGTCGATCGTCGTCGATCGTCGTCGTCGTCGTCGTCGATCGTCGTCGATCGTCGTCGTCGTCGATCGTCGTCGTCGTCGTCGAATCTCGTCGTCGTCGTCGATCGATAGATCGTCGTCGTCGTCGATCGTCGATCGTCGTCGTCGTCGTCGTCGTCGATCGATCGATCGATCGTCGTCGTCGTCGTCGTCGTCGTCGATCGTCGTCGTCGTCAGATCGTCGTCGTCGATCGATCGTCGTCGTCGTCGTCGTCGTCGATCGTCGTCGTCGTCGTCGTCGATCGTCGTCGTCGTCGTCGTCGATCGATCGATCGTCGTCGTCGTCGATCGTCGTCGTCGATCGTCGATCGTCGTCGTCGATCGTCGATCGTCGTCGGGTCGTCGTCGTCGATCGTCGTCGTCGTCGTCGATGGATCGTCGTCGTCGTCGATAAATCGTCGTCGATCGTCGTCGTCGTCGTCGTCGTCGTCGTCGTCGATCGTCGTCGATCGTCGTCGTCGTCGTCGTCGTCGTCGATCGTCGATCGTCGTCGTCGTCGTCGTCGTCGTCGTCGTCGTCGTCGTCGTCGTCGTCGATCGTCGATCGTCGTCGTCGTCGATAAATCGTCGTCGTCGTCGTCGTCGATAAATCGATCGTCGTCGTCGTCGTCGTCGTCGTCGATCGTCGTCGATCGTCGTCGTCGTCGTCGTCGATCGTCGTCGTCGTCGTCGATCGTCGATCGTCGTCGATCGTCGTCGTCGTCGTCGTCGTCGATCGTCGATCGTCGTCGATCGATCGATCGTCGTCGTCGTCGATCGTCGTCGATCGTCGTCGTCGTCGATCGTCGATCGTCGTCGTCGTCGTCGTCGATCGTCGTCGTCGTCGTCGTCGATCGATCGTCGTCGTCGTCGTCGTCGTCGTCGATCGTCGTCGATCGTCGTCGATCGTCGTCGTCGATCGTCGTCGTCGATCGTCGTCGTCGTCGTCGATCGATCGTCGATCGTCGTCGTCGATCGATCGTCGTCGTCGTCGTCGATCGATAGATCGTCGTCGATCGATCGATCGTCGATCGTCGTCGATCGTCGATCGTCGTCGATCGTCGATCGATCGTCGTCGTCGTCGTCGTCGATCGTCGATCGTCGTCGTCGTCGATCGTCGATCGTCGTCGTCGTCGATAATCGTCGTCGTCGTCGTCGATCGATAAATCGTCGTCGTCGATCGTCGTCGTCGTCGATCGATAGATCGATAAATCGTCGTCGTCGTCGTCGATCGTCGTCGTCGTCGTCGTCGTCGTCGTCGTCGTCGTCGTCGATCGTCGATCGATCGTCGTCGTCGTCGTCGTCGATCGTCGTCGTCGATCGATCGTCGTCGATCGTCGATCGTCGTCGTCGATCGTCGTCGTCGTCGTCGTCGATCGTCGTCGTCGTCGTCGTCGTCGTCGATCGTCGTCGATCGTCGTCGTCGTCGTCGATCGTCGTCGTCGATCGTCGATCGATCGTCGTCGATCGTCGTCGTCGTCGATCGTCGATCGTCGTCGTCGTCGATCGTCGTCGATCGTCGTCGTCGATCGTCGATCGTCGTCGTCGTCGATTAATCGTCGTCGTCGATCGTCGTCGTCGTCGTCGATCGTCGTCGATCGTCGATCGTCGATAAGTCGTCGTCGATCGTCGTCGTCGTCGTCGTCGATCGTCGATCGATCGTCGATCGATCGATCGTCGATCGTCGTCGTCGTCGATCGTCGTCGATCGTCGTCGATAAATCGTCGTCGATCGTCGTCGATCGTCGATCGAAATGGACAGATAATCGTCGTCGTCGTCGTCGATCGTCGTCGTCGTCGTCGTCGTCGTCGATCGATCGTCGTCGATCGATCGATAAATCGTCGATCGTCGATCGTCGTCGTCGTCGTCGTCTTAATCGTCGTCGATCGATCGTCGTCGTCGTCGTCGTCGTCGTCGATCGTCGTCGTCGTCGATAAATCGATCGTCGTCGTCGTCGTCGTCGTCGATGGATCGTCGTCGATCGATCGTCGATTCGTCGTCGTCGTCGTCGTCGTCGTCGATCGTCGATAAATCGTCGATCGTCGTCGAAATCGTCGTCGTCGTCGTCGTGAAATCGTCGATCAGATCGTCGATAAATCGTCGATCGATCGTCGTCGTCGATCGTCGTCGATCGATCGTCGTCGATAAATCGTCGTCGTCGTCGTCGTCGTCGATCGTCGAATCGTCGTCGTCGTCGTCGTCGTCGTCGATCGTCGTCGATAAATCGTCGATAAAATAGATAAATCGATAAACAAATCGTCGTTCGTTCTGGTCAATAAATCGTCGTCTGGGTCTGGATGTGATCTTTATATCGATAAATATATAAATCGTCGTCGTCTCTATATGTCAGATCTGTGTGTGCCACATAAAATCAGGATAAATAAATGTGTAAAATGGATAAATAGATGAATATTTTATGTCAGTCCATATATATATATATATAATGGATGGATCGATGGATGGATGGTCAGATGGAATGGATGGTCTGGGATGGGATGGGTAAAATCGGTCTGGATAAATCGTCGATAAATCGGTCCTTGTCTCGGTCGGTAAATAAATAGATAAATCGTCGTCGATAAATAAATCGTCGTCCTCGTTTCCTGTATGGTGTGTCTCTGTCGTCCACCTGTTCCTGTTGTCCTCTCTCTCCACTCTGTCTCGTCTGGTCGTCTGTCTGTCCTCTGTCAGATCCTCCACTGTCGTCGGTCGTCGGATCGGTCGTCGTCGGTTTCCTGGGTGCCTCGTCGCTGCTGGTCAGGGTCGGTCGTCTGTCGGGTCGTCGTCGGTCGGGTCGTTGTGGTCGTCGTCGTCGTCGTCATGTCTCGTCTGGTCGTCGGTCGGTCGTTATGTCGTCCTTCGTTTCCTCGTTACTCGTACCATGTCTCGGTCGTCGTCGTCGTGTCGGTCGTTTCTGTCGTCGTTATCGTCTCGGTCGGTCCTTGTCTATCGTCGGTCGTCGTCGTTGGATCGTTCGGTCGTCTTCGGTCCGTCGTCGGTCCTTCGGGTCGTCGTTGATCGGTCGTCGTCGTCGGTCGTCGTCGTCCTGGGTCGGTCGTCGTCGTCGGTCGTCGGATCGATCGTCGTCGTCCTTCCGTTGGTCGTCCTGTCTCGTCGTCCGCCGTGTCGTCGTCCTCGTCGTCGTATTATCTATCGTCGTGTCGGTCGTTGTCTTGTCTGTTATGGATCGGTCGTCGGATCGGGATCCGGATCGTCGTATATGGATGTGCCTGTATGGATGGATGGATGGATCACTGTCCACACACACACACATATGGGCTCAGATAGGCCATTGAATAGGTCGTCGTCCACTGCATGGGCCACACACACATATGTCTCGTCGTCGTCGTCACCACACACACACACACACATATGCCTGCCTGTTTCACACATACATGTGTGCCTGTCGTGTGGTCGTTTCCTGTGTGTCTCTCTCTCTGTCTGTCTCTCTGTCTCTGTGTCTGGCCACACACACACACTGCTGTCTCTGTGGTCCACACACACACACATATGTCTGTCTCTGTCGTCTCTCTCTCTCTCTCTCTCAGGTCGTCTGTGTCTGGTCATGTCTGGATGGATGGTCGTCATGCCTGGATGGATGGATGTCATGCACACACGTATGTGGATGGATGCACGTGTTGTGTGGATGGATGGATCACATGTGTGGATGGATGGGGTTGTGTGTGTGGATGGGTCTGTGTGTGTGTGGATCAGATGTCACGTATGTGTGTGTGTGTGTGTGTGTGTGTGTGTGTGTTACAAGTCTGTTAACCAGTTTACTGTGTAATTTAATTTAATCCTGACTTGTGCTCAGGATTAACTGTAACCTGTGGAACTTGTTTAACTTGCTTACTTATGTAATCTCCGTAAATAGTCTGTAATATGTAATGCTGGTATTATGTAATGCTGTATCTGCTTACCCTTGGGGCATTTCTCCCCGGACCTCGGCTGAAAATGGACATGCATCCAGTCGGACTATCCTGGTCAACAAATTTAAAATAAATAAATAAAAAAAAAAAAAAAAAATATATATATATATATATATATATATATATATATATATATAGATACACACACACACACACACACACACACACATATATATATATATATATATATATATATATATAGATATATATATATATATATAGATACACACACACACACGCACACACATTCAGAGAGAGAGATTGAGAGAGAAATACACACACACACATTCAGAGAGAGAGAGAATGAGAGAAATACACACACACACACACACACACACACACACACACACACAAGGATATTCTGAAGGTTTTTGTTATTTGGGATTAGGAATACTTATTCAAATGTAGGGAGTTAGGGTTAGAGTAGAATAGGGTAGATGTAGTGTGGTGCATGTGTGCTGCCATGTGTGATGGTGTGTGTCTGTGCGTGTATGTGTGTGTGTGTGCGTATGTGAAAGTTTTTGATTAGTGGTAGGATTACAGAAAGCGATTTTCAAAGCAGACTTAGTGTTAACAGGCATTAGTAAGGTTGAAAAGGGGGGCTATTGTAGCCCATCTGCATCATTGCATCACAGCCTAAATGTACTTTTGCGTTCTATTCTGTCATCATATCTCTCAGGCTTGTGCCTGTATTGCTGGATACTACAGCCATAGCTGCCATCAATTTTAATATAGGCCTGAATGTTTGTCTGTAATTCATGTCTACTCACATTTGATCCTAACTGAACCAGTGAGTTGGGTCTATGGTTTCACAGACCTTTGACCCACACCTCAATATCCTCTTCCATGAAGTTATTTTAGCATCTCCACTGTGATATGAATATCATTGTGAAAAACTAAGATGTAGAGTTAAAAGGAACTGCTTTTATGGTGAGTACCACCATGTTGTATACAGAGCAAGTGCATATGGTACAAGCTCAGCTGTTGAGCTGATGCATGTATGATATGTAACCATGACAAATTTCTAGTAGTGAAGTACCAAGATTGTGCAGGATAAATGCAACCATAACACTGAAGATCATGAAGAAGGCCAACTGAGATCTCAACAGCATGATGCCTGTAGTAAGCAAGCATTGCATTAGCATATCCAACCCTAGACATATACATTTAAAATAAGCTCACATTCGAAAAATGTGACATAAACCTCGCAATTCATCTGCATAATATAAAACTCACCCTGCTATCATTCCAGTACACTAGCTGTAAACCAATAACCTTCTAAAATTGCAAAGTATGCTATGTAAGTGTATGTACTACAGTTATAGTACCCATGTAGTGGTACCAGTAAGACAGTATACATCAGAGCAGTATAGAAATTATATCACCCTCATTTGTAAACATTGAAGAAAGTATATGCAAAACCTATATATTATATATGCACAGATATACTCACAATAGCAACACAGCACATTGTCACATTGTAGTTGTCCTGATGGCTGCATCATGGACATCTGTTTACATTTGGTCAAATATCTTAAGATAAATAAAAGTTAGCACATTACTGCAGCTTCACTCCCAGAATGATGGGTATTAATACTGTCTAATTCTGTAGTAGTCAACAGGTCTCTGGTGTTATCAAAGAGTGATAAATCCCTGACTGGAGCTCTGGCAACCTAAGTTTGGCTAGCAGCTCAGGTGATTGACAGCACAGGCACAGGGGATGTGAGTGCCCTTTCTCGGGGGGAGGAGGTGTGAACACAAGGAGCACACTCATGCAGATTGATTTCTGTGGTGGACATGTTGGAAACTCCCCCATGATGTCTTTTGACATCATTCCTTTGTGGAAGTGAGCTAATGAAGGTGCCATCACGGAATCTGTAGTTGTGCAAATAAAAAAGTATGAATCATCTTGCAATAAGTACTGCTGTTTGTTGATTATTTTCTCTGATACTGCAATATGCTTATCAGTCCTGCTCCATGTTTACAAATACCTGTTTACTAAAAGGTGCCGCATTATTTAACAAGATATAATGTGTGGAAAGGTTACATAATGGTTAGTGCTGCTGTCCCACAGCAAGAGGTTCTCTGGTTCTATTCTTGGCTGGGGTGCTTTCTGTGTGGAGTCTGAATTGTCCTCTGTGTTCTCATGAGTTTTCTCCAGGTACTCCATTTTTCTTTCACTTCCTATCCATGCAGTGGGCTGACTTCTGACTCAAATTTTTCCAAGATGTACATGTAGTCTGTGTGTGTGTGTGTGTGTGTGTGTGGTGTGGGGGGGGGGCACAGAAGAAAGTCCTGGAAATCTACTTCCATTCCCTATTTGCCTAGTACACACTGTGGATGGTGGTGGCTGTTAATGGAGTTTCTATAAGAGGCAGATGTCAATTGTGAGCTTGCATACATGGAGGGTATAGATATAGAGAATGGAAACTAAACCTATTTCATACACGTCCTCTTTTTAAGGCAATCTACCCAGATGTCATAATGTGTTTTAATCAACATTTCCTATTAAACCAAAGTAAAACGCAGACCAAAACCAGGACCACTAGATAATCCAGTAACAACCAAAAACCAAAAAATCACTGGTTAGACAGCCAGAACCAAAGTACTCTTTAATGTAAACATTAATCCACAGTTAAGCGCTTTTGTCTTATCCAGACTTCTTCAGAACTGTGGAAAACCAAACTAAAAGCAAGTTAAAATAGAGAGTGAACTTCCCCCACCCCTACCAGCATCGGCCAATAAAAGACAAACTTCAATTAATACCTTAAAGAAGTGTATCTAAAGCTTAAACAACAGAAGCTCTCCTTCTTAATTCACTAATAACAGAAACACTGTCATTAAGTCCTGGAAAATTTGGAGCAATAAGTTTCAGTTGCCAACACATTTCTCTTTGCAGAATCCTGTTTTCCCAGTCACCATATTAAATAGATCTCTGCACTTGTAATACAAAAAAGATAAATTTTGCAAATCCCTCACAGGTCAAGGAGTGTCTTGCAAGTGCACTTTTACAGTCACCTTTCTGAATACTATACAAGTGCTGATAAATACACTTAGAAAATGCATTTTTAGTTTTGCCTATATAAAAGGCTGAACATGCCTCACAGGAAGCCATGTATACAACTCCAGATGTCTTGCAAGTACAAACTGTAGTAACATCAGTTTGTCCCAACATTCCCCTTAAGAAACAAGTGTAGTTGGTGTTAATATAAGGGCAAAAGTGACATGACCCACACCTTCTAGTAACTGGCACTTCTTTGGTCTTACTATCAGACTTTTCAAGTAACATTTTCATACTAGATTTGTTTCTGTAAGTGAAACTAACACTTTTGTCAAACATTGCCTTAGTAGCGTCATCACATTCAAAAATACACCAGTTTCTTCTAATAATTTTCTCTATTTGTTTAACATCAAGTGTGTATTGCATGACCATGTTAGTCTATAGGATGAGGGGAGTGGTGTCTTTACACTCTCTAATACCCTCAAGTCCGTGCAAAATAATCAGTGCAAATTTAATTTGTCTCCTAAGCCAAACCTTCTGATTAATTTGCTCCAGGAGGTCATTGGGGTAACCCCTGTCAGCAAACATCCTTTTAAATTTGTTGAACTCCAACAAACAAGTATTCTCCTCAGAGGTCAATCTTCACACCCAAATAAGTTGGCTCTTAACAATGCCTCTTAATTGGTGCATGGGATGACAGTGTAAAACAGAAAAGAATTACAATAGGTAGGTTTTCTGCATACTGAGGTAGAGAACTTGCTGCTTGCCCTCTTGCACAACTAGACATCTAAATATGCAATTTTTTGATAATCATGACACTAAGTAAAAGACAGAAAATCAGTATTTGTTTGCATGGACTTATAAAATACCACAAACTGTTCAAATGTACCTTCCCAAATAATCAAAAGATCATCCAAAAATTGGTAATATGCTTTACAGTACTTGTACAGTGGGTGGAGAAATAAAAAGTTCAATTCCCAACAGCACCACAGTGTTGGCAAATAATGGGGCACAGGCTGCTCTCATAGCTACAGCTGTGTTTTGCTTGTAAATTTCCCCTCAAACAACAAAAATATGCAACCAAGAATAAGGCCCATAAAGTCACCAACAATATATTTTTTTGAGTCAGAAATCTGTCCATATTTACTGACAATCTCGTTCAACCATTGCAAACCCTCCTCATGGGGGATAACCGTAAACAAGCTGCACATCACAGATAACCATCATACTTTCCTGAGCAGTGTCACTTTTCTAAAATTGTCCAGCAAGTCCCATGAATCTTTAAGAATGTGAGGAAAGTCATTAAGCAAATGTTTTAACTTGTTGTCCACATATTTGGCTGAGGGCTCACTAACCGAAACTCTTGCTGCAACAATAGGACGCGGGTGTGCGTGTTAAGGTCTGAATGAATCTTGGGGATTCCAAAAAGTCTACTCTTAAGTAGTCATACAGAGACCCTATGATATCCTGTCAAAAAGCAACAACTTGTCAAGTACCACCTGATACCATGATATGTGATGTTAATTTCATTAATAGACACCAGTGAATATACATCATCATTTTGCAGATGTCCAAGTAAACAGCTAACATAGTCCAAGTGGTAAATGATTACTAGCCCCCCTTTGTTAAGTTTCATGCATCCAATTTCTTTGTTGTTCATAAACTCATACAGTAGTTCCCTTTTGTGTGCATAGAAGTTGTAAACGTTTTGCACTCTACTCCGATAGTACCACATATCTCTTTTTTACATTTCCTCTCAAATAGGTGTACCACTGGATGTAAAAGGGGATTCATAGTGTTCTTTCTTTCCAACATTTCATGAGTGGGAATAGAAATGTCACCAAATAATTTCCTATTATGTAAGGTCTGAATGTCATGCTCTAGAAATTATCCAGTAATAACCTTAGTCAGGTATTCATTCAACAGCATGGCATTCTATAGAGTTCTGTAGCACTGGTTTTGTCCATTGCAAACTAAACTTAAACATAGTTTAGATTTCTACCTAGATGGTTATTATGGATTGCCTGCATATGTCTGTGAATGAATACATCATAAAGAGCTAGAAACAAGAAATTATTTCCAATTAACAGCAATGCTTTATGTGCAATTGCATTTTAGGTGGTTTATGCGCCACTATTACTGGAAACTGTTTCTTATTTATGTAAATTAGTACAAAACATTGTATCTTCCATAAAATGCTTTGTCATTTGCTGCACTGTGAAAAACATGAAGAAGTCTTCACAAATACTAACACTCTTCATCCATTTTCTAGTAAGCTGAAACAAAAGAAATGAGAGATGTTAGACAGCATTAGGGAAATTGCAATTTCCTTTCATTTTTAAAATGTAATGAGTGTTCTATCATGAAATTCAGCTGTGTCAGGTCATTAGGGGTCTGGTGATCATGAAAGAGGGAGTTACTAGCAGGATTAAAGCTTTCACTTGCAGAGGATAGTGCTCGGTAATGTAATTGTAATATACTGATTGTTTTTTACTCAAGATGGCCTTTTGACTGACTTCTGTTCTCACAAGATTAGAACTTAGTGGTACAGATTGATTAAGAAGAAATGGGATGCAGAGTGGCATACTGTGTTTTGTTCTCACTGTGTGTGTGTGTGTGTGTGTGTGTGTGTGTGTGTGTATTTGAGTATGCATACGCATGCATATGTATGCAGATATATAAGAGCAATCAAAGTCTATTAAAATGTATGCAATGCGATTGCACAATGCAGCCTGTCAATATGTTCCTATAAACTTTGAGCAGCTTGTGCATTCAAGTATTGGCCATTAGATAATAAGGATTGATAAAACTTAAGGGGCAAAATGTTAAAAATGCTTCTATTGATTAGAAGGCACCTTAATAATGAAACTGTGGGCCTGGGGACGAAAGTCATGGATCATTTTGACAATTCGGCCTTACATTGTGGATGAGACAGAGCAGGGACAATTAATCCCTCAGAGCCACAAATCGCAAATAAAGTAGTTGCAGCTCATTACAACATGACCTTGCTAAATGGCCTTGAAAGCTTGAGTGACCTTCTAGGGTTTGAAAAGTTAACAGAGCTTTGTTGCCAAACAACTTGTTTTGAGAGTTTAGAAATCCAGACACTTCGGAGAATAAATAAAGGGTCAGAAGAATTTAACCCTTGCCATACTAGTTTTACTGGAAATGTTGTTTCTACTTTGAATCTTGGCATTTAGAAACACTATTTATTTGCTCAGTAAAATTTTAAGAATATATTTTAAACTACATTATAACAAGAATTTCTCTTATATGATATGCATCATCTGAAGAAAAACATATTAACCTGTGAGATTATGTGCAGTACAAAATTTAAAAGGAAGAGATAAAGACACATCCATGTTTTCACCAAACATACAGAAACAGGTATGAGTAAATATAAAAGAAGACATCTGTTGTAACAAACAACATCAATAGTACGGTATCAGATATACCATTAAAACTGTATTGTTACATTCTTCAACGAGCTGGGTTTAATTTTGCCTTCTACAATGCTATTAATATGTCACTATTATCTAATGGCCAATACTTGAATGCACAAGCTGCTCAAAGCTTCAGCTACATATTGTGCTTATTTTACTGTCTGCACTTTAACAAAGTCATTTTTGTGTTTAAATTACCTGTTTAACTGTTGTAGGCTACACACTCAAGTGTGATGGCCATTTATGTGCATTTAAAGTGTTTTTTGATTGTATCTGCTTTATTTTCTGGAAAAAAAAAAAAACTTGTTTTCCTGCCTTTCTAAGCTAGTATAGTCCATTATTCAGGTTAGTGCTGAATTCAGGGCTGTGTTATAAGTTTCTGTGTTTGCCCATACCTTACTTGGATAGAAGGAAGTTTCTCTGTTCACCTGTTAGAGAGGGGAGCTTTGAGCAGCCTATCTGTCCCTGGACAAGTGGTTTCAGCCCCAAAATTAGTAGTTTATTGGCCATTTTGGGCTAATTTCTATCTCTTTCATTTCCCTGCTATAAAACCCACATTAGCATGGTTTTGCGCACCGGGCAGAGCCAGTTAGCTAGGGTTTAACTATTCCCGGCTTTACAAAGTCTACTCTTTAATTTTTCACTTGGAAATAGACAAACTTTCAACTTAAGCACTCAAACCATTCACTTCTCAGGACAGCACTTGCTCAAAACTCATAGCAAGCACTAATAAACCTTAGCACTAGACTCCCCTATACTGTAGAAAAGGACAAGGCTCTCTCTATTCGACCTTACCAGCCAATCAGTAAAACAGCTCACTGTTCCTATCCAGGTATGTCCAAAGGGCAGTTTCAGGTGTATTCTCTGGTCCAACTAGTGAATCTGAGCATTTTGAGGCAATGTTACAACTGCCTCATGTACACAAACAACCCTCTCCTCCCACCACCAAACACTAATACATGCGAGAGATGCAATTATACAGCCAAACTGTAGGCTAAGCTCTCTCAACCCAAGACTTGACCAGACAGTCAAGAGAAGAAGGAAATTACTTGCATCACACCACCAGTCTCACATAGACCTATGAAACCAGCACCGGCAAAAACACACACATAAATACACAAAAACACGCTTGGAGGCTCTAAATAAAAATCTGCAAAAGCAACAGAGACCTCCAAAGCAGACATCCAAGCAACCTCCACCCCTCCCAACACAAACCATGAAACACATACTTCACAAAACCAGTGTGCCACACAATCACAGCCCTTAAGGCAAAAGAACATACCCAACACACTAGTAATAGGTGACTCTATAGTCAGGCACACTGACATCCCACTCACTAAGCTGAACAAGGAGAAGGTTACTGTTAGCTGTCTGTCGGGTGCCAGGATCCACCACATAACACAAGCACTCAGGTCACTCCAGAACAAGTACAACTACGACTCTATCATTGTCCATGTTGGTATGAATGACCTGAGCCGTACCTCCCTGGACTACATGAAAAGAGACATGGAAGAGCTCTCTGATCAAGTAGCCCAGGCTGGTATGACCCTGACCCTGAGTAGCATCCTGCCCTCACCAAGAATGATACCACAGTATAAAGAAAAAATGATCAATTTCAAAAATTGGCTAAGCTTCTGGTGTCATTCAAAGGGGATCCAGTGTCTGTCAGCCTGGGATGACATGCTCGACAAGCCACTCTGCTTCGCTAGAGGTGGCTTGCACCTGTCACCCTTAGGCTTTCGAATACTGGCCAAGGCTCTTGCCACCCCCATAGTGCCTTTTTTAGGCAAGGCTCAAAAGACAAACCCACCACCGTAAATAGCACAAGTAACATAAAACTGAGGGTAATGCTACTCAATGCAAGAAGTCTAAACCCCAAAATATATGCACTCAAGGCACTCCTCAGTATGGAGAAAATTGATATATGTGCAGTAACAGAAACCTGGTTTAAGGCTCCAAAGAGCACCCCAGCACTACCAAGCTACAACTCATGCCATACATTTCGGCCACAAAACCCAGACCGAAATACAAAAGGCGGGGGCATATCCATATTCATCAAGGATACTCACACCTCCAGGTTAATGGCACAGCACGATGCTTCAGAGATCATCCACGTGCAACTAACAATGGGCAGAACAGCAATTCAAATTGTAGCTTGATACAGATCCCCCACCATGTCCCAGGACCCCCATTCCACATTTCTGGAAACACTTGGAAACATAAAGGACCTACCAAACACCCTGATATTGGGTTATTTCAATTACCCAAACATTAACTGGGAGAACTACTCAAGTACTAACTCCCTTGCCCAACATTTCCTAGAATTTATAAACTCAAACATCCTGGATCAACTGATCAACACCCCTACCAGAGGTGACAACATATTGGGCCTGGTCATCACCAACATGGGCGACTGGTTTTCCACACTGGAGGTCAATCTCTCGCTGGTTAGATCTGACCATAAACTAATCACTCTGGATATCCACATTCCACCCCCACCCCTGGTCAAAGAAACCATCATGAAAAACTTTTCAAAAGCAAACTTCAAGTTACTTAACTCATTACATCTGAGTGATGTCTCCAGGTTCATTTTCCTTAACTCATTTCCTTAAGGAAAATGAACCTGGAGACATCACTCGGATGTAATGAGTTAAGGAAAATGAACCTGGAGATATCACTCAGATGTAATGAGTTAAGGAAAATGGACCTGGAGAAGTCACTTGGATGTAATGAGTTAAGACTGAGGTGGAAAGTTTCAAATCCCCCATGCTAAAGGATAATGCTGCCCAAGCTGCAAAATCCTTTACTAATGCACTCTACGGGCACCTACAAGAATGCATGGATCATGCTATCCCAAGAAAAAAACAAGACTCACTCCTCCAAGAAAAGGAAACCAGTCTGGTGGAACCCTGCCATAAACAAGCTATACAACAGAAGGAGGAAACTAGTACAGAAAAGAGTAAAATCTCAAGAGGGGGAGACATCCCTGATCAGTATCAGCAAGAAACTACGATCCCTCATAAAATCATCCAAGGCTAGCTTTGAAAGAAAAATTGCCAAGGACTCCAAAGGTAACCACAAGGCATTCTTTAGCTATGTCAAGAATCTAAGTGGCAATTCCCAGATCTGCTCAGAGTTAGTGCAGAATGGCACAAAATACACTGAACCGACCAATATCGCCAACATCCTGGCAGACAGGTTCAGTGCAAACTTCACCCCCCACCTCCAAAAGGGCCCATAACCATACCAGAAGAATGTAGTACCCCTGAAATTACAGACACTCAGGTTAACACAGCCCTCTCCAAAGCCAAAAACACAGCATCAATGGGACCGGACAATGTCCCAGGCTGTGTCCTATATGAGCTCAAATATGAACTAATCCCTCACCTAAACACACTGTTCAAACTCAGCCTCTCCACAGACTATGTGCCCATAGAGTGGCGCACAGCAATGGTCATTCCACTCCACAAAGGTGGAGCCACAACAGACCCCAGGAACTATCACCCCATAAGCCTGACTAGCTTGGTCTGCAAGGCTATGGAGCGCATCATCATGGATCTCATTAACAGAGACACTGGGAACCTCCAAACACTGGACCCTACCCAGTTCGGCTTTGTTAAGAGCAGATCATGCCTCCTAAACCTGGTGGACTTCTTTGAGACAGTTACCAAGGCTATAGACGAAGGAAAGGTGGTCCACACAGCCTACCTAGACCTCGCAAAGGCCTTTGACACCATTCCCCATTCTGGTATTATAGACAAGCTCACCAGTCTGAACATAAACCCCTACATCACGAGATGGGTTGCCAACTGGCTCACGGACAGAACCCACATGGTAAGAGTTGTGGAAGCTAGGTCTGACTCTAAACCAGTTACAATTGGCATTCCTCAGGGCTCAGTCCTAGGACCCCTCCTGTTTGGCATATACTTCTCAGAGGTACAGGCAAGCATAGGAGGACTATGGCTGACCAAGTTCACAGATGACTGCAAACTAGGAGCTATAATTGACTCTCCAGCTGACACAGACATCCTCCAAAAGGGTCTCACTGAGACAGATACCTGGTGTCAAAACCATGGCCTCAAGCTAAATGCCAAAAAGTGCAGAGTCATCCCCTTTGGAAAAAACAAAGTACCCACAAATTACCACATAGGTGGTAGCCCCCTAAATACGAAAATAATGGATCTGGGGACCCAAGTAGATAGTAATATCTCCTTTGATAATCACATTGCCAAAGTGGTTAGAAAATCCTTCTATGTGGCCCACCTAATCACAAAAGGGTTTGCATCTAGATCAAAAGAGGTCATTGTGCCCCTCTATGCATCAATCATCAGACCCATCATAGAGTACAATGCCCCATTTGGGATGTACCTTACAAGACACCTGCAACAGCTGGAAAGACCACAGAAGTACCTCACCAAGGGGATCACTGTCCTCAAACAGATGCCCTATGCAGCTCGACTGAAGAAACTCCAGCTGTACTCGGTTGCATACTGCCTACTCAGAGGTGATCTCTGCCTGAGATACAAGGCCATGTCCAACCCAGAATTGATGGACATGCTCCACCTAAAGAAAACCATATCCCCTTGAGCCACACGCTCTAGGGATCTGAACCTCACCACAACAATAAATAGGACATGCTGGAGGGATAGATTCCTGTCCCAGAGACTTCCCATGCTCTGGAACAAGATTCCAATCTACATTAGGCAGAGCTCCTCGCTAACACTCTTCAAGAGAAACCTTGACGAGTGGATGGGAAACAGAAAGTTTACCCCGGGGATCACTTCAGTGGCTCTGCTGGACAGAGGCACAGGGAACTAATCTAAGGGGGCTGCGAAAGCCAACACATTCTGGCTAGACTTATAAATGCCTTTGGGCAGCTAGCCTAGTACCTACCTATGAACTTTAAATAAGGTGTCCTAACCAGCCTAACATTCCTGTATTATTTTCTGAAAACAGATAAATCTTCCTAATGTCTGATCTGTGGGTTACCTTCTATATCTCGAAAGCCCAAAATCACAAAGATGACAATCTTGAGACAAGAATCGTGAAAACAGGAAACATTGAGCCACTGGCATTTACCCAGGGCAAGTAAACACTCACCCAAAACAACGCAAATAATCACCGCACCATCTAAAAAACACCTATATCCCCCCTAACTTCATATTCCAACTCTGGGACTGCACTACAGTGGAGAAAGGGCATAATTCCCCATGTTGGGCAAGTGTTTACCTGCCCTGGTTAAACTTCAGTGGTTTGATGTTTCCTGTTTCGCGATTCTTGGGATTGTCCTCTTCATGATTATGGGCTTTTGGGATATAGAAGGGGACCCTTCATATGCACAGAAAAGAGTAGCATAAGAGTAACACAATTTTGTGTCAGAGCAAAGCTGTTACTGTTAATAAAGCTACAGATACAAAGTGTTAGAATTATCAGGTGTGACTGATTATATGATGATTAAATATGTTTCTTCAGACTGTTTGGTATGGTTGCAGCATGAAAGAACAGCTGTTTTATACAAAGCAGAGATAATAGTTTAATGTAAAATGCAGTATTGAAGAACCTGGCTAACCTTTGAAATCTGGTTGCATTTTGTGAAAAACCTGAAATATTTTAATGACTATGATGGCAGGCACTTGGAGATATCTGCCACTGTAATTAGTACTAGGCAATGTCTGTTTTCCTGGAAGAACAATGAGTGAGACACCTGTGCCAAATTTTGTCATGAACATCACACACACTTCATTATGGATGCCATGGATATACACGGATACACTGTAAAACCTTGTTAACACAAGACATTATTCCTATTTCCTACTGGAAGTCATATCTCCAATACATCCTTGACATCTAGCAATGTTTTAAATTCCACAATGTTTTAGGAAAATTATTCCAAACATCTTCAACTCTCCCGGTCACAAAATACTTTCTAATTTCCCTTCTGAGGCATGGTTCCCCTGGTATCCACTTCTGCTCACTGGTTCTTGAATAGAGTCTTCTTTTCTTAAAGATGCTGTGATACGGTATATTGTTAATGCAACTGTAAACTTAAAGATGCTGTGATAGGGTATATTGTTAATACACCTGTAAAGTTACACATTTACAACATATTTCTACTTTCTTTTTCCCATGCTGCCCATATTAAACTCCTTTAGCTTCTCCTTCATTTGACTTTACTACAGACTTAGTACCTTTTGTTCTAGTTGGTTATAGAAGAGATTTGATTCAGTTTCTATTCTTGCAAAATAGAGATGTGCATGAATAACTGTGATCACCCTGATTCATCTTTTTGTTTGCCTGTGCAGAAGAAGAGTAACTCAATATTTAATTTCAGTGGGTAATGCTGGAACTGGTGCAACCTTATTAAAGCAACATGGGCAAACCATCATTTTTGGCCACCTAGTATTTGATTCATAGAAGGGCCACTGCAAATAGGATTTCTCATTACCACCACGATTAAGTGACCCTGGAGGTGATTATTGCTTGAGAGCAGGTGAGTTGCCTTTATAAGGGCTATGGGTGACTTTAATCCCCTCTAAAAAAAACTTTACTAGCAATTGTATGAATGTAATCTTGATGCCTTCTTCAGTCTAAGCTGTATTCGGTCACTTTGCTTTTACAAGACTTAACTTGACGTGGTAGTGTTTTGTTCCATGTATTTCCAGATTCCAGATTCCTTCTTCACTCATTTTTACTTCCACTGAACATCGCTGACATTCTAATACAATTATACATAGGTTGTTTTACTGTGTAAGTGATATAAGTAGTCCGTTATTGCAGAATGTAGTCTCTGCCTGGGACATGTTATACAGGGACATTAATCTGCAGTTCTTTTGAACAGAAGTTAATATGTAACACAAAGGTGGGCCATCTACAGACTCTGGAAACTACAGACCCATAAGTCTCACTAGTCTTATATGTAAAGCCATGGAAAGAATTATCATGGAGATGATCAACAGATATATAGTAAACCTCCAGACATTAGACCCAACCCAGTTTGGTTTTGTCAAGTGCAGACCATGCCTACTTAACCTGGTGGACTTCTTTGAGAAGGTCACCAAAGCAATGGATGAGGGCAAAATCATTCACACTGCCTACCTTCAGCTGCCCAAGGCATTTGACACAGTACTCCACTCGGGCATTCTTGACAAATTCAAGAGGTTAGGTACAAACATGTATGTCACTTGGTGGATAGCCAACTGGCTCACAGACAGTACCCAGGAAGTTAGAATTGGAGACTCCACCTCTGCAAAGAGGCCTGTCACAAGTGGAGTCCCTCAGGGATCAGTCCTTATACCTCTCCTTTTTGGCATTTACTTCTTAGAAGTCAAGGTCAAAGTCAGTGTCTCTGGCTGACTAAATTTGCAGATGATTGCAAATTAGGAGTTATCATTGATTCTCACACTGACACAAATATCCTTCAGGAGGGGATGACACAGACAAACAGTTGGTTTAAGAGCCATGGACTAAAACTAAATGCTAAGAAATGCATAACAGTATCCATTGAGAAGTCATACATTCCTGGTAACTATCATATTGACAACACACCCCTTAGAGTTGACACAGTAGTCAGGGACTTAAGGACACACATAGATAGTAATCTAGCCTTTGACCATAATGCATCTATAGTGGTGCGTAAATAATTCTATGTTGCGCAACGTATAAACAAAGGTATGGCATCTAAGTCCAAGGAGGTCATTGTTCCACTGTATTTGGCATTCATCAGACCTATCATTGAGTACAATATACCCTTTGGAATGTACCTAACCAGGCATATCCAACAAATGGAATATCCACAGATGTTCCTCAGTAAAAGAATACAGGGCATAAGTAAAATGTCGTATGCAGACCACCTCAAAGCCCTATCCCTGTATTATGGCTCCTACATGCTTTGGAGTGGAGATCTATGCCTGGCATACATGGAAATGTTAGACCCCACTATGATGCATATCCAAAAAACAAACAGCAGCAGAATTACCCATTCTAAAGACTTAAACCTCACCTGTGATATAAATAGGACCTGCTGGAGAGATAGGTATGTATCCCCAGAGACTACTCTGTCTATGGAACAGGCACCCCATCCATGTGAAGCAGAGCTCCTCCTTAACTCAATTCAAGTGCAACTTGGACAGTTGGATTGGGAAACTTGAAATTCATCCCTGGTTTGGCACCTATGCTTCTAATGGACACAGGCAACCTGTAAATGGTTCATCTTCCAGGCCCATGCTTAAACTTATCAAGGGTATCAGAACTTGTAAGAGATTTGGGCTGCATAGCTATGCTTAAAAAGGCTCTTGTGGTCATTAGTCTAGTATACATCTATGAATCTATGAACACATAAGACACCCTTACTGTGTTCTGATGGTTTATTGGATTGTGAGTTCAAATCCAGACCTACGTTAAAATATTTCATGTATACTAATAAACATTTTGTAGTGTTTATTTCATTGATTGCTTTTCTTTATTTCAAATACTTTTCCGTTTTTATTTATTTATGTATTTTTGCCAGTGTTTACTATGTATGTAGCTTAGTGCAAACAAAGGAAATAGAGAAACACAATGAATGCCAGGTTTAGCTGTGCTTGTCTAATTTGTGCATTGCTTAGTGTGCAAACCTGGACAAGTGGCCCACACAGGAAGCAGACGGAACACCTGCAGACAGGGAGTCTGTAAATGTGTAAAGATCAAAAAGGTACATTGTTGCAATTTTTTGCTTTCTATCACACAATGCCACTAAGCGAGGTTGCACAGTGATTAACAAGGTTTTCTAACATCTGCAGCCATCAAACATGTGCAGAAAGGATGCAGACAGTCAATAACTGAAACCAGAGCCACATTACCAATCAGTAGTCAATTGTTGGTTCCATTTGTCAAGAACAACAGGTCAGTAAAAGCCAGTCTGTTGAAGAAGCCTTTAACCTAGAAGTCCTATTACGATAAGACCAGCAAACTGCTCAATCCATTACGAGAAGAAGAAGTGGTGAGGTTGCAAATGTCCAAAGGTTTTGATCAGATTGGAGTCATGAAAAACATCTTCCCAGAGCTGAGATTGTGCATTGTGGAATCACAAGGAGCACTTTTTAAGTGGAATTGGAAGCATTTGATACTGGTATCTGAACCTATACCACAGCATATAGCCTGTGAGAAAGACTCTATCTCAGAGTGAGTTGTTCAGTGTTTAAGTTCCAGACGAAGTTACAGAGAATATCCCCATTCCTGTGAAGAATCCCAAAGTTCCTGATATGAGTTGTTCACTGAAGACTGTACCTGTTGCTAAACCCAGTTCAGATTGTTATGTTATGAGATTTTGTCATATCTCCACACCATGTTCTAGATACATGGAAACTTAGACATGAATATTGTGTTTGTTTCTAATATATATATTAATGCATGTTTAACTGCAATGTCATTTTCATTTAAGAGCAATCTTTTTAAGAGGGAGGATTTAGATCAGTGTGTATATTTCTCTTTAAGAAGCTATCCAAGGGCTTGCACAAGTGTATAAATACTGAGCATGCGAATGTCTAACTGCCATTTTGTAGTAAGCTGTTGAGATGTAAGCATGCATGTGTATAAGCTCTGTCTGTCAATCAGTTTGTTTATATTTATCAATGCTGCTATCCATCCTGATATGTTTCAATATAACAAAGCATCTTAAATGAACTACCCTGCTTGCTTCATCTTCAGTGTACAAGGGGATGAGCGACACCCTTCAAACTAAAGTCAAGTGTCACATTAACCTTCCAGAGTCAAAAATTGCTTTCCTCCCTGCTTTGCATTGTTGCTCTTTGCTCAATGTCACATAAACACAGTTGGCATCATTGTGGAAGTTTGTGCAGTACCAGTAAATGCAATAATAGGAACTGGCAGGAAATCATTAGTTGCCATTGCTCTAGTTCTGGTATTAGACATGTTTGGCATTAGAAGGGAAGATGCCCAATTTAGGATGCATAGATGGGGTGTTCAGGAGTCCAATATATTTATTGGAATCCTGATAAAGTGCATAGCCAAAGACTTCTGTAGGGGCACTATTCTGGCTCTCAGTACAAGTCTGAGGCTTGAAGTAGTTTGACTCAGGCTGCATCCAGTGTGACTGGCATCCCACACACTGGAAAACAGTGTATGCTCCACTTTTATGACCAACAAAAGTGCAAGAGGGATACATTCAACTAGTAGTTGATTGAGTTTTAAACTGGTGACATCCAACAGCTTTGTAAGTATGCTAATAAAATAGTATTTTTATTACACAGAAAGCTAAATGTAGGCAAGACTGGTATGCATAATGCAGTGCTGTTCTTTTAAGGCAAGACTGGTATGCATAATGCATTTCTGTTATTTTCTGTTCTTTCCACAGCTATTTTTTATTTTCTATTATGTGTCGTCAAAATATCTCTATGTCATCCATCTGCAACAAATCACTAAATGCTTCACAGCACAGTGAGGTAGGCCAGCCCCAGTGGATAAGCCTGCCCCTGCTCCTCTGGCCCCAGCACTGATGCCCAGCACATCTGGGACCCAACCTGGCAGCACTGCTTCTGCTGACCCTGCACTACCTGCATCCTCAGGTAGTATTGCCCTGGCATCTGATGTTGTGGTACCCTCCAGGAGTAGTGGCAGAGGTGGGGATTTCATCACCCACCAGGAGATGCCAGAGTTGTGCACTGCACCATTGCTGTACACCTATGATGGATGGAGAGGTTGCTCTCCCTCCTGGTGCATAGGTGGAGAAGACATAAAGCACTCCAGCCACCAGTGGAGTAAGGGGACAGTGCTGACAGTCCAGTGCAGACTAGATTCTCACTGCTCCATGTTTGACAGGCATGAGCCTGCGTTGTCCCCTCCCTCACCCTAATGATGGTGTCCCCCATTCTTTTGTGCCCCTCACTGTCCCTGTGGCTTATCTTATTTGTCTTGTTTGTTTGCATTTGCTTCCTCACCTATCCAACTTACCTGACCCAGAAATACCAATGTCCCTTACCCAGCATTCCTCTCTTACTGAATAAAAAAAAATGGGAACCTGTCCCACAAAAAAAAATCATCCCATACATAGCTCTCCATTTCACACAAGTGTCTTCTTGATACACTAGATTTAGCCCAATTGGCTGTATAACATGATTACATTGTTGTCACTCCTCTTTCTGGAGGTGACAGTCCAAATTCAGCTAATATTCTGCACATATTTTCAATTTATACTGTTGAAGAAATGGATAGTTATGGTTCTTTCCTACCTGATCCTGCACATTTCTGTATTGCTTTCCCTTTGTTCTTCCCCCTGCTTGCTCCCCATTTCACCACTTTCCTATCTACACAATTTTAACACCTATAATCTGGTAAAAAAAAATCACACACAACACACATAAGTACCAAAAGAAGCAATGGATCTCTTCACTTTTTGGCCTCTTTGTGTAGAGTTTGGCATTATGCACCAATGCCAAGCAATAGTGAGTGGCTCTGCAATGCTGTGGTTACCTCTGCACAATGGCGCTTAACCATGCTGCGCTACATCAACACACAATAACACATGCTGTATGTCCTATAAAGAATAATGTCATTGCATTATCACTGTTTATTTAAAAGTATTAAATACACCTGGATTCACACCCAGTATCATCTGGGCTCAAAAAGAAATGTTTCAGTGCTTACACCTGCTGCCGCAGAGTTAGCTAAGCAGCAAGTGTGTTTCATATACTCAGTACTAACTGTCAGAATTTTAGCAATGAGCCCCATATTTGCACACTGCTTAACTATGTGCAAACAGAGAAGGTAATGGAAATGTGCATGGAAAAACATTTTGTCAACTGTCGTGCAAACCTGCTGCTCACTGCTGCACTATGCAAAGTCAATATTAGCATGTATTAGTGCTATTTACTGTCCATTTACTCTTCATGCCATGAAACTACATGTGGAAACATAACTAAGTGAAGGCCCTATGTAAGAATATGTTGCATATTTACAATGAAGCCATGTGTTACCACCCCCCATGAACTACTATCTTTGTCTCTCATTATTTGCTCACAAATATATTGACCTTACTACATAAATTAATAACAAATGTTGTGTGATATGCAATGCACATCAGTCTGGTAACATGCAGAACTAGAACTATCTTCACAGTTGAACATGTCTACACATCCATTTCATGCAGGCCTCCCAACATCTTCTCTTCAATATCCTCTGCTGATGTAATCCACTATAAGTTGTCCTGCAGCCTTGTAAAAGTCAGACTTGTGCCATGGTGTTTTCTTAAAATACTGAACCCTGTAGTCTATATTTGTAGGTAGGGGGTTCTGTTCTCACTGCAGTCAACTGGGATGTGTGCGTGCGTGTGTGTGTGTGTGTGTGTGTGTGTGTGTGTGTGTGTGTGTCTAGCCAGAAGAACAAAAGTGTGTATCCTGCAGTTACCAGTCCCATGGATTGACACTATTTTGACACACATGCCTACACACCCATTTCAATGCAGGCCTCCCAACATCTTCTCTCCAACATCCACTGCTGATGTCATCCATTATAAGTTGTCCTGCAGCCTTGTAAAAAGTCAGACTTGTGCTGTGGTGCTTTCATAAAGTAGTGTTCTCTGTAGTCTGTTTACTTAAAAAGGTAGGGGGTTCTGTTCTCACTACAGTCAAATGGTGTGTGTGTATGTGTGTGGACTTGCTTGACATTAGAGAGAGCCTTTTACACCGGCATGTGGGACACTGCTATTACCATATTCTCCTCACCAGACACTGCTGATGTCATCACCTCTAAAGTGTTGTCTGAGACACTCCAAGTCAGATTTGAGCTGTGGCATTTGCCTTAAATACAGAGTTCTGTAATCTGTGTACTTAGGTAGGGGTTCTGTTCTCACTGCAGTCAGCTGGGATGTGTGTATGTGTGTCCACGTGTGTGTGTGTGTGTGTGTGTGTGTGTGTGTGTGTGTGTGTGTGTGTGCTTGTGCACTTGTATGACAGAGAGAGCCCTTTACACTAGCATGTGGGACACTGCTATTACCATATTATTTCCCCCCCAAACACTGCTAATATCATAACCTATAAAGTGTTGTCTGAGACACTTCAAGTCAGATTTAAGCTGCGGTGCTTGCCTTAAATACAAAGTTCTCTAGTCTATGTACTTAGATAGGTATATGGGTTCTGTTCTCACTGCAGTCAACTGGGGGTGTGGGTTTGTGCACTTGCATGACATTAGAGAGAGCATTTTACACCAGCATGCTGGACACTGCTATTACCATATTCTTCTCACCAGACACTGCTGATGTCATCAATTATGTAATTTGTGGATGTGCACTATTCCTTCCAGGGCAGGGTCAGAGACTGGTCTGGAGACTAGGCAGATGTCACCTCATCCTATACAATGCAGATTACAGTGACGTGGCTTTCATTCTATCCACATATATCATAGCATGGTTTGTACGCCCTGTGTTTTCTTGGTGAGAAACCCCTGTGGTCTCTCCAGCTGCTGCATGTGTCTGGTGAAGGTACATGTGAAAGTGAGCATTATACTCTATTAGTGTTCTGATGAGATTTGAGTACAGTGCTGTTATATAACCCTCAGATCTGAATAACATGGTGTGACTTACCATGTGCATAACATAGCCTTTCCAAACCACTGTGGACAGTTGGTGGTCAAAGTTCAGATTGCTTTCTACATATGTTCCCAGGTCTTGCATCACTGGGTTTCAGCATAGCGGGATTATTGTCAATGCTGTAATTACAAGGGAATTCTCCTTTGCAGAACGACAAAATAAAGATGCATTTTTGTGTTTATTTGTAGACTGTGTAGCTTTGTTACTAGTCATTTGTCTGTGTTAGCTCTTCCTGTAATATGTTATCATCATGGGTGGTCTCAATGATTGCACCCATTATGTAAGAATCAGCAAATGCAGTAAGCCAAAGGCTGCGTACTTTAGCCTAAACTGTTGAGAAATAGATTGCAAACAATAAAGGGCCAAGCACAGATCCCTGCATTATGCCAGTGGTGACAACTCTACTGGTACAGGTTGATTCACCAACTTTCACAGTATGTGTTCTATCAGTGAGCCAATTGGTTTGCCCATCAAGTGATGTAAGGGTTAATCCCCAGTTAGAAGAGTTTCTCAATGATACCTGCATGGGGGGATTGTGTCCAAACTCTAGGCCAGATCAAGATAGGCAGTATGCACTGTTTTACCTTCATCCAGGCCTATTATACAGAATCAATGGGTTGTGACAGCATTACAGATCACCTATAGCATAACTCAGCACATAGTTGAATAAACACTTCAACACACCCTCCACACAGATTATCTTCCCATAGAAGGGTGTATATCAACATGCATCCATCTGAGTTGGGGGGTGGGACAGCATCCGATGCATGCATGTATAGACACATCCTGACTCTTTTCATCTGTGAGGTAGATCAATATGTCATTGCATACCTTTTCTAAATGTACACTAGTAATAACCCAGCTGTGGGCAACAGACCTGTGTGAGTTGTTAATGCTACATCTTGTATGTTATGTCTGTTAGATGTCCTCAAAGAGGTCATTGAGAGCATGCATGATAACAACACTACCATCCTTTTGAACTTGACAAGATATTTGATACAAATCCGCACAGATGTGGCCATAAACATCTATATCACCAAGTGGATAGACCAGTGGATCACATATGTGGCATCTAAATATGTTGAAATGTGTGACGTAACCTATATCTCAGGTCCAGTAATCAGGTCCGTACATCAGGGCTGCCTGCTAGGCCCTTTCCTGTCCATTAAGTCACAGATGTCACAAATGACATACACATCCTGTGTCCAAACAGCTGTCTGAAAGACTACAGATTGTGGGCAATCATTGACTCCAACTGTGATATCAGTATAATACAGACAGTATCAACACATACCAAAGATTGCTGCCACAGCCATGACAACACCTGCAATAAAACAAAAATACGGGAGGATTTGTTACATCATGAAAACAAATGAACAATCTAAGGATAACATAAACATCAAACTCTATAATCAGACCAATTGACATGTGACCTGTGTCCTGGGGAAGATGGTATGTGGAACGTTCACCAGCATGTGGCATCAGTGATGGCTACTATCTTGCATGTAACACAACTATTGAGTATGTGAAGGACATCCACATCAAACGCCATAATACCTCCATGGTTCACAGTTTTCATCACACCAATAATGGGCTACGATACACCCTTCATCATGTACCTTCCTACATAACTTCCAGTGATGTGTAGCTGAAGTGTACCATCTTTGCCACAGTGAGCTGTCACACATCTTATTGACTACACCTAGGTATTCTTTTTGTTGCATACACATTAATATCTGATAGTGTGGAATCCACATCAAGGTGTTACACCAGATGCATGTTTGACACCTGTTCTGGTGATGCACAAAGTACATACATAGCTGTTTGACAACATTGATGGTATGGGTAACATTCATGACAGTGTGATGTCAGGACAGTGTACGTGCTTACCCTCATAGATTGCTGACATGTCATAATAGTTTGTTTGTGCAGAACCACATATGTTACGTCAGAGACATGGGATTACTAATGGTATTATTCTGATATTCTCCATGATTGTGTGTGCTGCTTTTACTATTATCCATGAGCCTTTACCTGTGTCCCACTTGTTGGAAACCTCTGCTGAGATTACAATCATATTCAGGGAAATCAGTTTGTACACCTTCACAATATGCAACCTACCCCATTTGTATATAACATCCCTGATAGATGTCCTTTGTATTGTTCATCTAAGAATGCTTATCTCAGAAAGACATCTTCCGCATTATCTCACCTTGTGTGACAATCACATAATACACATTTTTATTGTGTAGTTCATACTCTACTATATTGATATGTGATATGTGTTCCTGCTGCAACTGTCTTCCACTGACATGCCCTCATCTGCTGTGCGTTAGGTTGTTTCACTTGTCTTCTTTCCCTGCGTTCATTCCTACAATTCATCTGTGTGTCCCTATTCAATACGCACACATCCCCCAAGTGTTTATTTTACATGGCTGTCCATGTACCCTTACAGATCATTTATACAACTTCGGTACAGAATACCTGGAGTGGGATTTCACAGTACTCTACACTGTATGCACTATTCTGTACTGTGTTTGGAATATATACATAACTATAAGTTTAGCCCTGGTAATTATTGTGACATTCCACGCAATCCTGCTAACTTACTGTACTCTGAGGTAACCAGGTTTGTATCTGTGTTGCTTTACACAGTTTCTGTTGTCAGCCACAAAAACATGCTTGATTACATTTAAACATGGTACGCAGCATTGCTGCTCACTGTGCATCACCGTGCAAACATGTAAACTCCATGAAGCCTTCGAGCAAAGGTTATACAGAGTTTATTGAATCCCAGGGTGTATCTTACACGCACTGTGAAATGTAACTGATATGGTGGAGAGCACATACTGACCCCTGCACTACACATCCACCAAAGATTTCTTATAGCGAGAGAAATCAGATCATACAACTACATTAAGAACCTTTTTACTTGAGAAAAGAGTTGCACTAATATCCCCATCCAGATCTTTTATAAGTCACTTTTTTTTTCAGTGACCTCTCTTCTCTTCTTTTGTGAATGATGAATGTAAATAATTGAACATTATTTTCACTGCTTTCCTCTATTCTTTTCTATTAATTTTTGATATGTGTTATTTAGTTTTGTTTTATGTCTGCTTATTTTTCCTACTATGTATATATGTGTATTTTCTTTGTCTCTTTCAGTGCACATACACACAGATGTATACCCAACCACAAACCCTTTTTCTCCATTTTTGCACATGGGGTCAGGGTATCATTTCAACAATGACAATAATCTAGAGCTGTATGTGTGTGTGTGTGTGTGTGTATATATATATATATATATATATATATATATATATATATATATATATATATATATATACACATACACGCAACGCACTGGCTATATGGGTGTTATATTATTTGTCAATCCATGCATTTAGCATGTAGTGAAATTTTGGTAATACTGTTTGGTGGTACAGTTGGTCGAATTATGTAATAGATGAATGTCACCAGATTGACTGTTACATAATTCAGGAATTTCCCCCCTTTCTAAGAGATTGTGTATCCCTGGAGCTAGTATATTTAATTTCCTGGGCTGTTGGGTGGTTTGCGGGGGGGGGGGTAAAGTCCCATATGAAAAAGCTGCTTTTTGTTTCAGTTTTGGAATTGGAAATGTAACCCGCTGGTTTACATTTGCAGTTGCTTTAGTTATATTATTTTGGTTGATGATGAAGGTAATCACCAATGAGTTAGTTTGATGTTTTGTGTTTTAAAACCATCTCATTGATGATTATTTCTTATATACTCGTTAATATATTTGCATACATATATATATATATATATATATATATATATATATATATATATATATATATATATATACATATACACACACATACATACGTACACACATACATACACATAGGTATATACATGTCGTACACCAGTTGTGTGATAGCAGTTTTGAGTGCAGATGGAACCAAATTAAGTCATATGATAAATATTCAGATTGGAGGCTGAGTCAAGGTCCTAAATGCAGAAGAAAGATTGGTAGTACTCCAAAGCTGCCCTTTAAGATGAGAAGAGGGACTAAGGGTTATGGTGCAGACATTGAGAGGCACATAGAGACAGTTGGCCTAAGACTGAACAGAGGAACTGCCAGCATTCACATTGTGTCTACCAATGTTTGGAGGTACTGTTGATGAAGTCTCTTTTTATTGTTCATCAGGTTTTTTTTTTTGGGGGGGGGGTGGCGGCTTTGCCCACTTTATGCAGTATGGTATTCATTATTAGTCTCCACTCCCTCTCGACTCCCTGAACTTCTTGATCTCTTTTTCATCATAAAAAAGGAAAATTATTATAAATAATAAATAATACTAAATCCTTTAACTTTACCAATGCGCAACTGGCAGGAGCCTTTCTGTCCTGCCAGTATACTGTTAGTGTATCTTCTACTTTCAGAAGTAGGTTCTAAAGCAAGAATCACAAGGTAGCTGGCTTAGCTCAGTGCACAGGCTATACAAGCCAAGGTCTCAAGTTCTTGTCTGGCTTCAAGAAAATGTTAATTAATTAAATCTATTTTTTTTTTTTATTTTTGGGTTATAAGCTGGGGTTTAGCAACTCACTCTATGTATTTTATATTTTTAATGCTCATTAGTCAATAATTATCTAGGGTTCTCACTGTTCTGGGAGGACATTTATGAGGGACTTCCTTGTGTTTTAGTTCAGCCAGGGATATCTTGTACAGCATATATATATTGCCAGATCTATATGCAGCCAGTATATAGATAATATAGATATGTATATGTATATCTATATCTGTATCTATCTCTCTGTCTATATATATATATATATATATATATATATATATATATATATATATATATATATATATATATGTGTGTGTGTGTGTATATACTGTTACATTATATCCAGTACAGTTTTGTATTGTAGAACTAGAACGGGGTTTATATTTACTTTCCTTGGCTGTCAGCCAGGCCTGCCTTTGCTCTTTAAATATCCAGTCCTACCATATATATTTTAGAGAGTTGTAATTAATGATAACTAACTAAATAAATAAACATTGTACATACCATAGGCATGCTTCAGTCTGGGGTGTTCCATGTCCTAGTTTTTAGTTAGTCATACTCATTCACTGCTTCATGATGCTTGTCCTCCTTCTCATGATGTGCTTAGGTCCTGCTCTTCATTTTGGATGTCATTTTGGGTCTCTAATATATGTTAATGTTTAGATCTGGTCAGTTCTCAAGGCATTATCATTTTATTGTTTCATCCAGGTGCCATGGCTTCCAAATATGAACTTAAGGCCTGATGGTAATAGATCACACATTAGGACAGGCCCTTTTTGAGGACGTTGCTGGGGAAGTTCCACATCTGAGTCTCTCTTTGGACTCATCTGGAGCAAAGAAGAGCACATCCAGTGGTCCAGATATGCCTGGTCTCGATGATGTATGAGGGGCTAAGAGGCCTAATTGAAGGAAGCATAAGGGTACTCCAGAGATGGCAACACTGCAACCTCATTTGGTGGGACCAGAGTCGGAGCAACTTGAAGCTGTTAATCAAGGTAATCTTTTCCAGGGAAAATGTGGTTTAAGGAAACCAGGAAGATGAATACTTGGGGGACTTTTCATAACTCTGTCAGCAGTTAACAGGGTTAGGTTGTTAGATTTGTTTATTGACAAGGGCATTGAGCAGTCTCAGCAAGCTAGCAGTGCATCTAATGTGACAGAGGTTTCCAGTGGGGAGGTTACCATGGTACAGATTTTTACCCCTGTTACATGTGACAGGCAGTTAGGAGGAAGAGACCAAGGTATCAGGGGGGGTCATTATTTGGATACCCGCTCCTAAATTAGGCCTGTTCTATCAGCAAATATTCCTCTCACTCTTAAAGAAAAAAAATGTAGAGGCATATTTGTGGATGTTCTCAACTTAATTGATCCAGATGGTGAGCAGAGAATCCTGTAAACTGATGGGGGCAGTCTTATACCAGCATTAATGGCTATAAGGTGTAAACAGTCCACCAGAGTCATGATCAATAGCTTGGATAACTGTTACCTGAGTTTACATGCTTTAAGGCTGTTTGGGTAGAAAAAGATCCCTCACAAGACTTGCCTGTGCTTACATATTTCCTTACTATCAGGGAGACCCATCATTTCAGATGCTGTATGCCCTGTTATCATTATGAATGAAAGTTCAGAAAATTGAGTAAAGCTCTTAAATGCAAAGAAAGATACCCAGACACCTGGCTTGGTGTCATGATTGATAGATTTCTGGCCATTCCCTCAAATAGTTCAGAAGATGCTAGAGGGTAACAACGGATTTGCTGGGGTTACAATAGGGGTGTCATGGTAGCTCCCCTTTCAGGGTAAACAGAGGGGGGTAGGTTCTCAGAGGCATGCAGGGCAGGTAGCAATACTCACTCTCTTGTCAGTTTGGGGCACCTCAGTTATCACAGTCCTACCCCTACCCTGTGTTGGGTGGCACAGTGATGCTGTGGTTAACATTGTTTCCTCACAACAAGAGGTTCTCCAGTTCAATTCTTGGATGGGGTGCCTTCTGTGCAGAGTCTGCATCTCATCCCTGCATTTGCATGGGTTTCCTCTGGGTACTATGGTTTCCTCTTACATTCCAAAGACGTGTCTGGAGCATTTCTCCCCATGCCTCTGCTGAAAATACTCTCTGTCCTAATCAGGCTTTCCCAGTCAACAAATGTTAAATAAATACATAAATAAATAAAGCAAGAGTTGTTGGAAGTTTTTCATTTGGATTCCCATTGAAGTCATCAGTCTCCCCTTCTCCCCTTTATTTGTAAGAATTAAAGGTTCACTAAGAGGAAGGAAGCAGTAGTTCTTTATCTCCTTAGCAAAAAAATGTTGGCAGGTAGAGTTTCCACTCTTTTTGACATTTCCCCTTTTACATCTTATATCATTTGCCCTATAGGACTGGTGTCCAAGAAGAAGGCAGGGGAGTTATGCTTGCTCCATCACTTATCCTTACCTCATAGAACCTCAGTTATGATGGCATTAGCAGGGAGATAGTTGCTGTCCAATACTCTTACTTGGATTATGTCATTACAGTCATCAAAAAATGTCCAAATCCTGGCTTTGCAAATTGGGCATTGAGGCTGACTTCTGCCTACTTCTGAATGAGGAAGAGGATTGCCACTTTTTAGGAGTGTTTGTTGAAGGCAAATGTGCTGTGGCTTGCAATGTATTAGAAAATTTCAGCACTGCATTGCAATAGTGCTGATAACAGAGATCTTCCCTGGCAAGCTGCAATCCACTATTTAGATGAATTCTTGGTTGTGAGTTCTGGTCTTGCAGGAGCCAAAGAAGTGTTGGATACCTTCATCCATCTTTATCAGGAACTAGGGGGTTTCCCTTGGGGTAGACAAGGTGGTAGGCCCAACTAAGTCTATCACTTTTCTAGGATTGTAAATTGACACTCAGGCATCCAAGTTTTCTAAGATCAGCAGAGACACTTTTCTTTTGGCTTGGATGACCAGAGCTTCAGCAGTCATGGAGCTGCTCTGCCTCCTCAGCTTTGCCTGCAGAACATTGCACATGGCAGCGCTTCTACTAAATCTTTAGCTAACCTTCCAAAAGTGGGTGGCAGAAACAACACTGGGTTAGGATAACCTGCAGAGGAAGGATGATCTCATTATTTGGCAACAGTTTTTATCAGGTTTTAATAGGGTCTCCTTTTGGCAGGGTAAGTGGATCTCTTCTCAGGCCATATAAAGTTTTACAGATGCTTCTGG
>NC_056743.1:235110348-235112848 GCF_019279795.1 Protopterus annectens | reverse complement strand
TGCATTCAACTGGACGTATAAGAGAATTTAAGTACATTTTATCTGCAATTTTTTTCAAATAATGCAGAATTTTAATTGATTTATTTGTGTTGCATTGAATATTAACTAAACTGGAAGTTATGACTCTGTTTTTTCAGTTAGTGCTTGATAGATTTTTATTGCCTGTTTGATTTCCTGCATAGACAGTAATTGCAGTTGGGAGTAGTCTCCTTCATTGATATTCTATTACTGCCTATTTAAGTGGTACATTTTGGAATATGTTTGCTTAAAATCTAAACTTTGGCTGGCAAAGATCAAGCTGTATTCAACTGGACGTATAAGAGAATTTAAGTACCTTTTATCTGCACTTTTTCAAATAATACAGCATTTTGATTGATTTATTTGTGTTGCATTGCATATTAACTGAACTGGACATTTTGACTCTGTTTTTTCAGTTAGTTCCCCACACACCCTCCCTGATTTTGTTTTGGTGTTAATCTTGGTGGCTTTGAAACTGCCCGCCCCTCTTGTAAATTTGTGTTTGGATACTCCTTCAGGGCCCATCTCATTTGCTCACTCACCTGAGTGCAGTGAGATCATATTCTGATTTCAGGCACTCCTACTGTGTACAAAGAGAGGATCTGGGAAAGAAAAAAAAATTTAAGTTTTTTCCTGCCTTTCCTGTAAGTGGTCTAGACTGTTTGTAGGCTTCTGAGCCCCCAAGCCTTTCTGTGTTGGAGGGAAGCCTTCTAGCATAATTTTGTTTCTTAGAACTAGCCAGTTTTCTAGTTTCAGCACTCAAATCTGTTTCTTTGAACTCAGCACTTGTTCAGAACTCGTTGTAAGCACTAAATAAGCTGCAAATTACTACAGCACTCAACTTTCCTCACTTGTCTAGAGGAAAGCAGTTTTTAGTACTTAATAAATAAGCACCTATCCAGGCATGTCTAAGGGTCAGCTCCTGGTGATTTCTCCTGTCTACCTGATGAATCTGGGCATCTTGGGGCAATGCAGCAATTGCCTTATGTACACAGACAGCCCTCTCATCCTACCACCACAACCTGTGAGAGATGCACTTATATAGCCAAAGTGGAAGCAAAGCTCTCTTCACCCAAGACTGGACTAGACAGTCAAGAGGAGAAGGTAAACACTTGCACCACACCACACTCATCACATAGTCTTTCAAAACCTACACCACCAAAACACACACATAGAAACACAAAACACTGACCAACATTCACAGAGGCTCTCAATAAAAACCTGCCCAAGCATCAGGGACCTCCAAAGCAGAAACACAAGCAAACTCCACCCCCCAACACAACCCAAATGACACATAGCCCACAAACTCAGTGTGCCACTCAACCACAGCCCATAACGCATAACAACGTATCCAACACTCTAGTCATAGATGACTCTATAGTCAGGCAAACTGATGTTCCACTCACCAGGCTAAACAATGAGAAAGTTACAGTCAGCTGCCTGTCAGGTGCCAGGATCCGCCACATAACGCACGCACTCAGGTCATTCCACATCAAGTACAAATATGACACCATCATTGTCTGTGTTGGTGTGAATGACCTGAGATGCACCTCTCTGGACTACATGAAAAGAGACATGGAGGAGCTCTCTGATCTTGTAGCCCAGGCAGGTATGACACCAACCCTGAGTAGCATCCTGCCATCACCCAGAATGATACCACAGTACAAGGACAAAATGATTGACTTCAACAATTGGCTGAGCTTCTGGTGTCATTCTAAGGGGCTCCAGTATTTGTCTGCCTGGGACGTCATGATCGATAGACCACGATGTTTTGCCAGAGATGGCCTGCATCTGTTGGGATTATGGATACTGGCTAAGGCTCTTGCCACCCCTATAGTGCCTTTTTTAGGCAAGGTTCAAATGACAAATTCGCCACCATAACAGGTACAAGCAAGCAAAATCTGAGGGTAATGCTTCTCAATGCTAGAAGTCTAAACCTCAAAATGCACTCACTCGAGGCACTCCTTAAAATGGAGAACATCGACATCTGTGCAGTGACAGAGACCTGGTTCAAAGCTCCAGAGAGCACCCCTGCATTACCAGGCTATAATTCATACCACACCTTTTGGCCACCTAACCTGGAATGAAGCACTAAAGGTGGAGGTGTGTCCATATTCATTAAGGATATCCACACCTCCAGGCTAGTTGCACAGCATAATGCAACTGAGATTATCCAAGTGCAACTAACTCTGGGCAAGACCGCAATCCAAATTGTAGCTTGCTACAGACCACCAACCATGCCCCAGGATTCCCACTCCTCATTTCTTGATACACTGGAAAGTATTAGGGTACAACCCAACACCCTAATAATGGGTGATTTCAACTACCCCAACATTAACTGGGAAAACTACTCATGTACCAACTCTTTTGCTTAACATTTTCTGGAATTTATAAATTCCAACACCTTGGATCAACTTATTCACACCCCCACCAGGGGTAGCAATAGCCTAGACCTGGTCATTACGAACATGGGATACTGGTG
>NC_056743.1:234997129-235082085 GCF_019279795.1 Protopterus annectens | reverse complement strand
CAGATGTCCAGGGGTTCGCGTCGGAGCACTGCTGGTCATCATGCCCCTGGCAGACGTGTCTTACAACCTCACACATGTTCCAGGCTGTCATGGAGGCACAGGCACTTATGGAACGGTACACCAGACAGGGACTAAGGGCACAGAGGGCACATAACACCAGTGTAATTGACAGTATCCATGACCTAGCAGGTGCCATCCGTAATTACACTGAGGTCACTGATAGAATTGGGGTGAGACATTAGATGTCCTCCGCAATGTCATGTCCATGTGTCAGGACAGTGCGGGATGGTTGAGACGTCGACATGGACATATGCCAGCAACATCAGCAGCTGGCAGTCACAGTGGATGTTCATCAAGTCACAGCTGCTCCCGTAGTGCCAGTACCAGCCCCAGCAATGTTGGGGGTGGGCTGTCCATAGACCGTCCTAGAAGACCACGTGCACATGGCTCTGGCCAGTCCCAGCAGGGACCTGGATCCAGTGTACATATGTCAACCTCTGAGGATAGTACCCAGTCTGGCTTAGTACTTGATACTGTCTGTAGCAACCCTGCCAGGCACAGGTACCGTATCCATGGCCAGAGACGGTGATCTGTAAAGCCTGGCATGTACAGTCTGTGGCTGTCCCACAAATCCCCGTATATGGCAGCCACATGGTGGAACTGTGTGCATGCAGACACACACACATAAACCAGACACCTAGGGCTAACACATACCCGCACACATTACATCCACATTGGCCCATACCAGTACTCTTGGCCCTCGCACACACACACTCACACACACACACACACACATACATGTCGATTGTATGGCTCAATGTAGGCCTCTGGCAAACCAACAACACACCCTGTGCATATGATGAAACCTGTGCAACCTCCTGTCATCTGTAACATTGATGCAGGAACAGGCTAACATGGTGCTGATGCACAGGGTCACTATATAGCAGTATAGCAATTTTAGCATGTTGTCAGCAGTAAAGTGTAATGATATCCTTGAAGGTGTAGCTGAGCAGGCATGATGCGTTAAAGCTATGATTGTCAATGTAGTATTGTTTACACCATTGTTAATTCCAATAGTGTATTGTCCGCCCAAGTGCCACTTGGCTGATGTGTGTAGTATTGGCAGCATGTATTAGAGAATGTACAGTACATGTGGGATGTGTGCAGCACAGATTTGCAGGTGTACATTTGTGAACATGGTGGAGGTGCACTGTCTGCATGTACGTGTATAGTGGACACATGGGCAGGGTGACATGCCCTGTATTACACAGTGCCAACACTCCATAGTTTCTATTGGTGGCCAGTATGCATTGTACTACACACATTTTGGAACTTGAGTACACATGTGTGTATGACATGGTTTGACACTGTGCTGTGGGCGATACTGTTACTATCTGTCATTGGTTTGTATTCTGGTAGTATACATAACCTCAACAGCCTGACCATAAACAATCGTTAGATGATGTCTTGATAACTGACACACAGATGTAGGACACACAATAACATTTGGATCCTTCAGGTACTATACTATGCCAGTAACCAGTGGTATTCACCTGCACCCATTCCTGGGACCACTCCTGTTTGGCATATAGCTCTCTTAGGTACAAACAAACACAGTAGGGATATGTCCATCCACGTCTGGAAATACATACTGTGGGCTATAATGCATTCTCCAGATGACACACACATCCTTCACAAGTTTATCATACAGACAGATACCTGTTTTCAAACCCATACTGTAAAGCTATAAGCCAACTAAAGCATAGTCATCCACTTTTATAAAACATAGCATCTCCACAGTACCACATAGGTAGTAGCCCCCAACATGTTGAACAGGTACCGATGTGTACATACAGCCAAGTGTTACATCATTTCTCCTTTGGTAATCACATTTCCAAAGGTATTTTGAAATCCCTCAATGGATCACATAAGCAATAAGGGGTCTGCATGCATATCCACAAAGGTTGTTGTACACCTATAATGAATAGCCATCATTGACAGACTTTGCTGTGTTTGAACAGGTCTGAAATATACCTCAGGCATAAACCCTCACTCACACTATTCAATAGAAACCGTAATGAGTGTGTGTGACACAGATGACCTAGGCCAGGGATCACTGCATTTGCTGGGCTTGTCACAAGCATACAGATGTGACCTAAGGTCTGGAAGGTGGCAGCACACTCTGGCAAAGATAACAGATGTGTTCATGGAGAAAGCATGGCTCCCACCTATGAAATAATTGAGGTCACATGTACATATATGTATTTGCCACACAGCTACCTCACATGTGCAATGCACATACAGTTGTGATTGTGATATGTCATACAGTAGTAAAAGCAAAACCCACAACACACTGACCAACAGTGTCACACACGTAGAGCACACACACACACACACACACACACTAAGTGCAGGATTCAAACCCCTACCTAACTACTTTATGATACTAGAGGAGTATGCATTAACACAACGTGCTATACACATTACTGGGAGTTCTCTTTTCCACAGGTATATTTGTAGGATGGTGACATCGTCAGACTTGACAAACATAAGTATACCACTTTTAAGGTGGTTTAGTAGTCTCCAAAAAGGTTGTTCCTCTCCAAGGAGATACACATACACACACACACACACACACACACACACACACACACACACACTCATACAGTTGTCAAGTGCAGGATTCAAACCCCTACCTAACTACTTTGTGATACTACAGCAGTACGCATTTACACAACGTGCTATACACATTACTGGGAGCTCTCCTTTCCACAGGTATATTTGTAGGATGGTGACATCATCAGACTAGACAATGTGGGTTACATTAGGTGGGCTACATAGAAGGAATTTCTAAACACTTTGGCAATGTGATCTTCAAAGGAGAGTTTACTATCTACCTGGGTCCCCAGGGCCATAATTACATTCTCCATACATACTGGGTTACCACCTATGTGGTAATTTGTGTGCACTTTGTTTTATCCAAAAGGGATGACTATGCATTCTTTGGCATTCTGCTTGAGGGCATTGTTTTGACACCAGGTATCTGTCTCTGTAAGACCCTTATGGAGGATGTCTGTGTCAGCCGTAGAGTCGATTATGGACCACAGTTATTAGTCATCTGCAAACCTGTTCAGCCATACTCCTCCCATGCTTGCCTATACCTCTGAGAAGTATCTACTGAACAGGTGGGGTCCCAGGACCAAGACCTGTGGGATGCCATTTGTGACTAGTTTAGAGTCGGTCATGGCACTCACAACTCTGAACATCTGTGTTTGATCTGTGAGCCAGTTGGCCACCCTGCCTGTGACATAGCTGTTAATGTTTAAGCTGATAAACTTGTCCATGCTGCCAGAGTGGGGAATGGTGTCGAAAGGCCTTAGTGAGGTCCAGGTGGGCTGTGTGGACTACTTTCACCTCCATTTATGTCCTTAGTAACTGTTTCAAAGAAGTCAACTAGGTTTAGGAGGCAGGATCTGCCTTTAACAAAGCCAAGTTGGGTAGAGTCCAGTATCTGGAGGTTCCCAATGTCTCTGTTTATGGGTTCCATGATAATTTGCTCCATAGCTTTGCAGACCAGGCTGAGTAGGCCTATAAGACAATAGTTTCCAGGTTCTGTTGTGGCACCCCCTTTGTGGAGCTGGATGACTGTTGCTGTATGCCATTCTTTGAGTACATAGCCTGTAGTAAGGTTGAGTCTGGACAGTGAATGTAGGTGAGGGTGTAGTTCCTTTTGGGGCTGGTGTAAGACGCAGCCTGGGACACCATCCAGTCCCATTGATGCTGTGTTCTTAGCTTTGGAGAGGGCTGTTTTTACCTGCATGTCCATGAAGTCTGGGGATCTGCATTCTTCTGGGATGGACACAGGCCCTTTTGGGGGCGATGGGGGGGAGTTTGCACTGAACTTGTCTGCCAGGACGTGGGCAATGTCAGTTGGTTCAGTGTATTTTTTGCCATTTTGCAGTAGCTGACAGCATATTTGAGAGTTGCCACCTAAATGTTTGGTATAGCTAACAAAGGCTTTGTGGTTGTTATTCTTACATTCCTTTGCAATTTGTCTTTAGAAACTGGCCTTGGATTATTTTATGAGCGATCATTGTTTCTTCCTAATAATGATCAGTGATGCCTTTCCTTTTGTGAAGTTTGCTCTATCATGTGTTCATTTCCTCCTTCTGTTGTATAGCTTATTTATGGGCAACAACCACCAGATTGGTTTCTTATTTTTAGAGGAGTGCGTCTTGGTTTTATTTGGGATGTCTCGATCCATGCATCCCTGTAGATGCTCATCGAATGCACTTGTAAATGATTCGGCAGATTGTATAGCATTATCCTATAGCAAGGGGGCTTTGGAACTTTCCACTTTGGTCTTGGGAAGTGTGCAATTTGCTTTTGAAAATGTCTTCACAGTGGTTTCCTTGACTGGCGGGGGTGTGTGGATGTCCAGTGTGATTACTTTATGATCTGATATTACCAGTGAGGGGTTTATCTCTGTTGTGGAACACTGGTACCCCATGTTGGTGATGATCAGGTCCAGTATGTTGTCACCTCTAGTGGGCGTGGTGACCAGCTGTTCCAGGTCGTTTGAGTTTTTAAACTCTAGGACATATTGGGCAAAGGACATTGTACACGAGTAATTCTCCCACTCAATGTTTGGGTAGTTGTAATATCCTCATATAATGTTGTTTGGTAGGACCTTTATATTTTCCACTGTTCTCAGGAATACTGAGTGATGTTCCTGAGACAAGGTAGGTGATCTGTAGCAGGCTACAATCTGATAAGCAGCTTTGCCCAATGTTAGTTGCACTTGCATGGTCTCCATGGCCTCATGCTGTGCCACTAACCTGAAGGTGTGGGTATCAATAAGGTAAATGGATACACCCCTTCCTTTTGTATTTCACTCTGGGTTTTGGGGCTGAAGATCAGAGGGATTGTGAGTGTTTTATGTGGAGCATGTCCAACAGCTCTGTGTTTGACATAGCTTTGTATGTTAGGCAGAGATCATTTCTGAGTAGACAATATGCGAGAGAGTATAGCTGGAGCATTTTGAGATGGTCTGTGTATGGTATGTATTTCAGGCTGCTAATGCTCTTTGTGAGGTATTTCTGCAGGCTTTCCAGTTGTTGTAGATGTCTTGTGAGGTACATAGCAAAAGGGGCGTTGTGCTCTATTATGGCTCTAGTAAGTTATGAGTAGAGGGGAACAATGTCCTCTTCTATTCTGCATGAGACACCTTTTGTGATGAGGTGTGCCACGTAGAAGGATTTCCTGACTACTGTGGGGATGTGATTATCACAGGTGATTATCTTGTGACATAGCAATTTATACCTAGTTTAGTGGGTTTATCTAAAATTCCAGAGTGGGGGATGGTGTTGAAAGCCATGGCAAGATCTACATAGGCTGTGCGAAACACTTTACCCTTGTCTACGGTTCTGGTGACTGCTTCACTGACTTCTGTCAGGTTTAGGAGACATGATCTGCATTTTACAAACCCAACATGGTTGTGGTCCAGAGTTTGGAGATTACCAATGTCTTTTTTATAAGTTGTATGATGATACATTCCATGGCCTTGCAGAGCAGGCTCATCAGGCTAATGGGGCGCTAGTTCCTGTGGTCCGTGGTGCCTCCACCCTTGTGTAGTGGGATAACCATCACTGTGCACCATTCAGCAGGCACAAAGCCTGAGGTGAGGCTATGACTGAACATGGTACGTCAGTGTGGTGCCTGTTTGTTCTGTAGTTTGTGTAGAACACAGCCTGGGAAGTTATCTGGTCCCATGGATGCTGTGTTCATGGCTTTGGAGAGTGTTTTTTTACCTGTGCAGCCATGATAACAGCAACTTTGCAGTCTTTCATTATAGAGATGTGCTCTTTCATGGGTGAGATGGGGGTAAAGTTAGCACTGATCCTATCTGCCAGGATGTTGGCAATATCAGTTGGGTCTGTATATTTAGTGCCATTGAGCTGTAACTCAGAGCAGATCTAAGTGTTGCCATTGAGATTCTTGACATAGCTATAGAATGCTTTGTGGTTGTCTTTAGAATATGTGTCAATTTTGTTTTCATAACTAGCTTTGGAGGATTTTATCAGGGATCACAGCTTCTTACTGATGTTGACCATGGAGCTCCTCCACTCATGGGATTTTACCCTCCTTTGCAAGAGTTTCTTCCTACTGTTGTGCAGTTTGTTTATGGCAGGGGAACACCAGATTGGCTTCCTTTTCTTGGAGGATAGTGTCTTGGTTCTGTTTGGGATAGCACAATGCATGCAGTCATGTAAGTGCTTATAAAGTGCAATTGGGAAGGATTCAGTAGTCGTAACTGTATTGTCCATCTGCATGGGTGTCCTGCAGTTCAGCACTTCTGTCTTAAGAAGCATGAAGTTGGCTTTGGAGACATTTTGTAACATGGTTTCCTTAATGGCGGTGTAGGTCCAGAATGTGGATATGTAGGGTAATTAGCTTCTGGTCAGATAGGACCAATGAGGCACTGACTTCAGGTGTGGAACACCGGTCACGCAGGACAAACCAAACCCTGTAACCAACACAAATAACCACAAAGTGAGCTAAATGCTACTCATTGCCAGAAGTCTCAGCTTCCAGATGCACACACTTGAGGCACTTCTCATTATGGAGAATATTGATATCTGTGCAGTAACAGAAACCTAGTTCAAGGCTCCAGACAGCACACCAGCACTACCAGGATACTACTCATTCCATACCTTCCAGCATCAGAACCTGAATCATAGCACATACGGTGAGGATGGATCCATATTCATCAAGGATACCTACACCTCTCTCTACATGCTCTCTACAGGATATGTACCCATAGAATGTTGCACAGCAACATTCTTCACACTCCACAGGGATGGGGCCACAAAAACCCCTTGGCATTCATGCTCTATGAGCCTGATGAGTGTGTTCTGCAAGGCAATGGAGCCAATCATAATGGAAGTCAACAATACAGAGATTGGGAACCTTTACACAGTTGAGCACACCCAGTTTGGCTTCGTGAAATGCAGACCACGCCTCCTAAACTGGGAGGATTTCTTTGACAGTTACCCAGACTACAGATGATTGAAATGAGCTCAACACAGCCTACCTATACCTTGCTAAGGCCTTTGACACCATTCCCCAGTCAGGTATCATAGATGAACTCACCAACCTGGCCATGTATCCATACATCACAAGACGGATTGCAAACTGGCTCACAGATAGATCCCACACATTGAGTTGCTGGCTACATGTCAGACTCTACACCGGTAATGACTGGTGTCCCCCAGGGTTCAGTCCTGGGGTCCCTCCTGTTTGGTTTAGACTTCTCAAATGTACATGCCAACACAGGAGGGTTGTGGTTGACTAAGTTTGCTGGGAACTGTAAAGTGTTTGCCATAATAGATTCCCCGGAAGACAGACATATTCTCCAGAAGGGACTCTATGAAACAGATGTGTGGTGTCAGAATCATGGCCTCAAGCTCACTGTGGAGAAATGCATAGTGATCCTCTTTGTTGAAAACAAAATACCCACAAACTACCACATAGGTGTTACCCCCTTAAAAATGACAAGGTGATAAGGGATCTGGGGACACAAGTAGATAGTCATCTTTCCTTTGATAACCATGTTGCCAAAGTGATTGGGAGATCCTATGTGGCCCACCTAATCAACAAAGGGTTTGCAAAAGGATCCAAAGAGGTAGTGTTGGCACTCTACTCTTACGTCATCAGACCCATCATTGAATACAGTGCACCATTTTGGATGCACTCGACTTAGCATATCCAGCAGCTGTAGAGACCACATAGGTACCTCACCAAGAGGATTACTAGCCTCAAACAGTTGTGTTATGCAACACAACTGGTAAAACTAAATCTGTTCTTCGTTGCATACCGCCTACTCAGAGGCACAATCTGCCTAACATACAGAGCCATGTCCAACACATAAATGTTGAACATGCTCCATCTACAGATAACAACATTGAGTCACCCTACACATTCCAGGGATATAAACCTCATCAGAATGATGAATACAACATGCTGGTGGGATAGAGTACCATCCCAGACACTTGCCTTATTGTGGAACAGAGTCCCAATGTACATGAGACAGAACCCCTCGCTGACACTCTTCAATTGGAACCTTGATGAGTGGATGGGAAACAGACAATTCATGCCAGGCATCACATCAGCAGCCCCACTAGAAAGGGGCTTAGGGTACTAAGTATTAGAACTAGGCCTTGGGAGACTTTCCAGTGGTGTTGTGAAAGCTGCACAACTTGCGTAGGCTGATATATGCCTTCGCGGAGATAGTCTACTACATACCTATGAACCTATGTGACAGGTACATGTCTACAGATAGTAGATGTGTACTTCATTGTACAGTCATGTTGTACAGCAGGCACATGGACCACATGCACTGTAATGCTTACAGATACTGGTGGCTTTTATGTACAGTGGGAGAGATGTGCACCTCATGTCTTTCATGCCATTGGAATGTGTGCTGGGTGGGAAGTCCTGGATGGCTCCCTGTCATGGTCACCCTCTTACACACATCTCTGCCCATCCATCTTTGGCTTATTATACTGTGTTGCCCTTACACACACACACACACACATATATATATATATATATATATATATATATATATATATATATATATATATACATATATATGTATAGGTACATAGGTAGGTAATAGGCTATCTGCCTGAAAGCATATATTAGTATGGCCAGAGTCTGCAGCTATCACCACCCATGGAGTTAGTTCCCTAGACCTCTGTGTAGTAGAGCTAATGAAGTGATCCATGGTGTGACAGTTCAGCTTCACATACACTGCTCAAGGCTCCTCTGGAAGAGTGTCAGTGAGAGACTCGGCTTAATGTCGGTTGGGAACCTGTCCCAAAGCAAGGGAAGTCTGTGAGTAAGTAATGTATCCCTCCAACATGTTCTATTTAATGTTGTGATGATGGTATCCCTAGAGCATGTGGTACAGTGAGCTTGGGTTTACTTCAGATAGTGCATGTACATCAGTTCTGCATTGGACATGGACCTGTCTCTTGGGCAGAGATCTCCTGAGTAGACAGTACGCAACAGAGTACAGATTATCTTAAATTCAGTCTTGTTGCATGGGGCAACTGTTTGAGGCCAGTAATCCTCTTGTTGAGGTACTTCAATGGTCTTTCCAGCTGCTGAAGGTGCCTAGTCAGATTCATCGCAAGTGTGTTGTGGTACTCTCTGATGGGTCTGATGACTGATGTGTAGAGGGAACCTCCTTTGACCTACATGCAAAGACCTTGGCAGTTTGTGGGAATACATAGCATGATTTTCTGACCACTTTGTGAATGTGTTTCTGGAAGTAGAGATGACTATCCACATATGTCCATAGATCCCTTATTATCACCTCCATATTTAGGGTGTTGGCACCTATGTGGTATTTGTATGACTGTAGCTCAAGGCCATAATTTTGACACCACATCTGTCTGACTGAGACCCTTTTTAAGGATGTCTCTGTTGTCCCAAACATCGATTATGACAACTTTTTTGCGTCATCCACAAACTTGCTAAACATAGTCTTCATGTGTTTGACTGTATTTCTGAAAAGTATACACCAGACAGGAGGGGTCCCAGGACTGAGCCATGGGGAACAGCAGTTGTTACCAGCTTGAACAGGAGACCACAATTCTTATCTTGTGGGATCTATCTGTGCCTCAGTTGGCAATCCATCAGATGACATACATATTTATGCAGAGGTTGTTGATTTTGTGGATATGACATGTGTCTGGGATGTTGGAAAGGGGCTTTTCAAGGTCTATATGGGACGTGTGTAGCTCATTTTATTGATGTATGTCCTGGGTGACTGCCTTGAAAACAGTCTAGCAGGTTTGAGAACCATGATCTGCCCCTGGCCAAACCAAAATTGGTAGGGTGGGTGTTTGTAGGCTCCCAATAGCTCTGTTTATGAGTTCCATCATGATAGACTCCATGGCCTTGCAGATGAGGCTTAATAGGCTTATAAGACAATAGTTCCCATGGTCTGTTGTGCACCAACACTTGTGGAGTGTGCCGAACGTTGCTGTAACGCATTCAACAGTTTCATATCCTGTACAGAGGGTGAGTCTCAACAGACTGTTCAGGTGCAGGGTCTGTTTGTTTTGGAGTTCACATATGACACAGCTAGGGAAACCATGTCCTCCCATTCACGCTGTATTTTTAGGTTTGAAAAGTGCTGTTTAACCATTGTTTATGTGATTTCTGGGTTTTCACAATCTCCAGGTATGATAATGGGCCCTTTTGTCAGTGAGAGGGGGGTAAATATGTATGAACCTGTCTGACAACATGTTGGCAATGTCAGTCATGTACATGTATTCATTTGCAGTTTGCACTGACTCAGAACATATATGAGTTTACACTGATATTTATGACATAGCGAAAGAAAGCTTCATGGTTCTCTATGGACTCTTTGACAATATTTTTGCCAGAACATGGATTGGATAATGTTAGGTGTGCTCATTGTTTATTGATCATACTGAACAGAGATTTATTGATCTTCTTTGAATTTTCACTTTCTTTGAACAACTTAAGTACTTGTAGTACATAGTTTGATTATGACAGGAATCCAATATATTATATGGGTCTGTTTTCATATAACTGTATGCGCAAGGCAGGATTGGTGAATAGTGACAGGTTTCTGGGGTAAGAACTGCAACTGTCAGATATGTGTGGCCCACTGCTGTACTCAGACATGGCCTAAGTGTGTGAGCATGCCTAGTATGACCTTTCAGTATGTTGTTGACTGACATTTGCTTTGTTTATTTAAGTGTGTGAGTATGCTCAGTATGACCGTTCAGTATGTTGCTGACTGAAATTTGTTAAATTTGTTGAAGTGTGTGAGAACGCCCAGTATGACATTTCAGTATGTTGCTGACTGAAATTTGCTAAATTTGTTTGTGTGAGCATGCCCAGTATGGACATATATACTATATGCGTGTGAAAAATCAAGTTGGTTTTTACTTCAGGGCTCACCTTTGTGTTGTACATCGACAGGAAGCATGCTGTGCCTGCAGGGCTTCCATGAGTCACTTTGCATAGACTTATCAACATTTCTACATACAGGGGGGAACAGCTATTATTTGTACATTTCTACCCAGGGGGCACACCTGATTGTTACTGTGGGTGTACATAGGATGAGGGGTTCACCTGACACTTATACACATTTGCTAGGTCTGCACTGCTATGTCAGGTACTCCATTTCAGTCTGTACTGTTGCCTATCGTACTGGCTTGAGGCATACTACTGTACTACAGATCTTAGCTTCCAATTTCACTTATATTAGTTTGTGACTTCATAGCCTACCCAACCCACATCACACTGCCTGGCCTGTTGTTATCTGTCTGCATAGGCCTGGGGGGAAGGTCAGAGGGCATGATACAGCATTTGTTTGTGTTTGCATTAGTCTACAAATGTTCTGCTGTGTCTGTGCCAGTGAAATGCTGTCATGGCTTAGTGGTTCAGTACTGTGACTATAGTGCACAGTATCCTGAGTTTGAGCCTTGTCACTGCTTTTTATTTTCCTGCTGGGCATGCCTGACTGGTTAAGGAACAGTAAATCAGGTGTGAGCGTGTTTACCCGACTTTGCTCGACTTTGCCTGACTTTGCCCAACATTGCCCAACGTTGCCCAATGTTGCCCAACATTGCGCTAGTTTGCGCTGTGCGCAGCTCCACGCAATTGTGCTTAAATATGCTAAACAGTGGTAAGATGTGCTTAGCACTGCTTTATATTGCTTAAAATAGGGCAATCATGCCTCAGGTGGTGCTGCAGGGTTGCCTATGTTGGATGCACATAGTACACTCCCTATACATGTTTGAAAACATGTAGTGTCAAGTTAGGCATCCCTTTTATTGTATGTGCAAGTCAGAGAGAGGTGTCATTTCCAGGGTTCCTACTGAGTCAGTGTATGTGCTATGCATTGCCTCTTTGCCAAGGCCAAGGCATACTGGGCACGCCTCCTTCTGCCTACTGGGGCAGGCTCAGGTTGTTCCTCCTCTGAGTCACGCTGTGCCTGTGCAGGTCTTGGCAATGGTGGGGGGCTGTTTGGCCCTGCCCCATGCTGTTCCTGCTGCCGCTGTTTTCGCAGGATCATATTGTGTAGCATGGCACATACCATGACAATTTGGGTACATGTAGTTGGTGAGTACTGCAAGGCTCCACCAGATGTGTCCAGGCACCGGAACTGTGACTTGAGCATTCCAAACACACGCTCGATTATGTTTCTTGTTTGTGTGTGTGCCTCATTATGGAGTTCTTGTTTGAGTGTGTGTGCATTTCTGATGGGTGTCATCAGCCACTGCTCCAGTGCGTATCAAGCATCCCCCACTAGGTGACCGTCAGGGATGTCCCCATTGGCAAATCTCTGGTACAGCTGTGTCAGATGCCAGATGTGGGAATCGTGATAGCTTCCAGGGCAGCCAGCACACACATTCATTATTATGCACTGGCCATCGCACATGACCTGGCAGTTGATGGAGGGGAAGCCCTTGCGGTTGATGTAGACCCTACCTCGCTCACTGGGTGGTGCTTTGATGTGTATGTGCATGCAGTCTATTGCACCCACTACCTCAGGGTATTCTGCTATTTGGTGGAAAAGACGCATATTGCTGGCTAATCCCTTGCGGGAATTGGGGAAATATACATGCTCACCAACATGTGCTGACGTGGCATCCAGGAACTGGTGCAGTACCCTGGATGCTGATGCCTGTGAAACCCCCATCATATCACCAGTTGGTCTCTGGAAGGTATCTGTAGCTAGGATTCATAGGCCAACACATACCTTGATATCCACTGGGATGGGTTTCCCTCTGTTGGTTCTGTGTGTGAGGCGTGGCCGGCACAGCTCAACAATTTGCTGCAGGAGGTCTCTGTCCACTCTATAGTGCTCCACTATCTCCAACTCATGTAGCCCCTGGTAGGTTACCCTGGGTCTGTACACTCTTCTCCGTCTTCTCACTGTGGGTTGCTCAGCAGCATTCACAATATCACCTCCCTCAGCATCTTGCACATGTTGGCTTATGATAGCAATAGCAGCCCCTAACATTTTGTCTGACTTAAGCTTTTTAAGTTTTCACTCTTTGTATACTGCAGTGTTGCAGAGTTCTTGAGAAAAAACATGGGGAAATGGTGCAGAGTTTAAAGTGCTGGGCTGGGCTGGGCTAGTCTACTGCCTGTGTAATTGGCTGATTCTGATATATTTCACCTGGCAGCTCTGCTAGTTCTCCTTGGTTAACTTCCTACTACTTCTTTTCCTTACTTTTCCCTTTCTGTTTCCACAAGGGGCAGCGCCACGCAAACAAGCGCAAACTCACGCACACGTGCGCACACAGGCTTACACAGGCTTACACAGGCTTAGATGGGTGCACACGCATGCACACAGGCTTACACAGGCTTACAGGCATGCACACGGTGCAAGCGCCTTTGCAAGAAATTTCAGATATATCCACGGCGTACACCATTGGTTTCTGGGTTTCAGCTAGGACAACTGTAGACACACCTCTTGCAATCCTGAGCAACTCATGGCAAGCACAAGCCACTCTGCTCCAATAAGCATACAGTCTTTCAGACATACCCCCTCATGATGTCAGCTATCTTCTACTCTATTACTCCCCTTCTCCTACACTTACACTCTAGGGACACGGCCCACATACCAGGGAAAATTGGGATTCACTATCCTTATTCTCATTTACATAGGACTGCCTAATAATGCTTGGTTACATCTCTCAAACTGAGCTTCCCCCCTTAGCAACCACTACTCAGTAGTCATGTTGTCTTGAGCCTGCCATTCACCTGCATGGCAGAATAATCTTTTAATTAAACATGCCTATTTTTGTCTATTTTTTAATTATTTTCTGGTTTTTAAAGCGCCACATGTTTGCGCGGCGCTGAGCTATGTTTAAACATCGGAGATCAGGGAAAAAAAATAAAAATATATATACATGGTTCTACTCCATTTGATTGGTTGCACTTAATGTCAAATATCAAATGATTTAAAGGTCAACCTGCAAAAGGCTGAGAAGGTAAAACTACTTCCTCTCCCAATCTTCACAATAAAAGCTGTTGAGCTAGGGATGGGTGAAGGGGCAGGGCAATTATTAAGTTGTGTAGGGGTGAACCTTCCCATAACACTGCCACTACAGGAGACACAAAGACACAAACACACACACCAGTAATACTGCAGCTATCCCCTTACCTAACCCACTCAAGCACTCTCACCCCTCCCAACCCTACTCTCCTAACTTCATGAAACATAGTCTCAACATTTTCAACATTCAGCTATCTGTACCATTCAACATAAGGTACCACCCCTTACATACACACATTACTCAGTTCCACACACAGACACACACATATATATATATATATATATATATATATATATATATATATATATATATGCATCTTGAAGTGTTTGGGATTTACACTTTTACTGACTCCTTCCCTGGAAGCTATGTGGCCCTTCCGTACCCAGTTAAGTCAATGCTGGTCTTCTTTCTTTGTTTCCCTCCTTTTTTGGTAGACTGGTTTGGCTCTGTATAAGGCTTTGAGTGAGCTATGTTTTATGCTGATTAAGTAAGCTGAGATGGAAGCATTTTAGTGGTATGAGCCAAGGAGGATGGTGGAACTCTCCACCTAGCAACGAGCTATTTGGTGGAAATAAATAACGTGTTACATGGTGATGCTGAAGTTTGAACATTGTTTATGAACTGATGGAAGTTCCGTTATGGGTGTACACTTAATAAATTTTAACAACTATCTTGTGTGGTGTTTGATTGGGGGAGAGGGCTCACTGACAAACTATGTTCACTAAGGATTTCCAGGGTGAGTCTGACTGTTAAGTTACTTTGAACAAACATCTCCCTGCCCCACCCAAAGGAGACAGTCAGGAACAGAAACTAGACTTTAGAAGTGAAGGAAGTGAAATAATTATTAAACTAGGTTGAAAAGAATCACATGAGAAACAACAGTATAGTGATGAATGCTGTTTAAATGCCTTAGCAAGAAAGTGACAATCACTTTACTGAGCTGATGTAATATGTATTGGGAAAATCATTTGTGGCAGTCCAAAATTTGCATGCAGAAACAATGGTGAGTGAAATGCAATAAGGAGTTTTGTAGTATTGGCTTTCTGAAAAAAAAATAAGCTAGATGATTCCGAACTGTATGCACTGTAAATGATGACTGTAATGTGAGATTTAGTGTTGATCTGAGGTAGTCTAGTGATGTTCTTGAGGTTCTAATTGCTCATAAGCTACATAAGACACCCATATGTTACAACAGTAAAAAAATACTGCTTACATGAACCAGGTGTAATTTCTGTATATAAATTGTCATGTGTTTAAAGCAAATGAAAACAAGTGCCTGTTAGAAATCTAGTAAATGCCCCATTAAAACTGGCAGCATTATATTATTCCTAAAACACAGGTTTTTGGCAGATACTGTATTTAGCTGAGAGTTCAGTGTGAAGATGTAAACACAGCATGCTGAGAAGTGAAAAACAAAAATAAGAATGCTAAGTGGGGTGTAAAAATCATGTACAGCTGCTGGAATGTTATACAACATTAAATCTTCCTAGGTGTTGTCTGAAACAGCTTTTCCCTAGAACAGCAAATTAAGTGCATGAGAAGAATAAACAAGTTGTTTTTTTCTGCAGCAGTGAATTGTTAATACTGAGGAACTGTGATACCTACAAAAAGAAAGATAAATAGCCGTAGACTGTTATGAGGACTTGTTCTGGCAATAAAATTGAGTATTTTTGACAATTAAAGAGTTGCTTTGTTGGTTATCTGCTGTGACATTTATTTGTGAAGTTTCACTGGGGTGCTGTCTCTGAAATTAAACCCTGTGATACTGAAAGATAGGTTTATTGCTGAGAACTACTAGAAAGAAAATTGGGTGAATCCTGATTGAATGTTTTGACTGTAAAAAAAATGTTTGTGTTGTGGAACTGGTAGAACAAAGGCCTGGGGAAATTTGTTGTGAAGTTGCAAATTACTTTACTGAAAATTGACAGACAAAAATATAATAAGCAAGATAATAACTATAATAAAATTAAAGGTACTGTCTTGAGAAGGTGAAAAGATGTCAAAATTCTTCTCTGAGATACGGTGCTATGGGTTTCTAAAAGAAAGTGGTGGTGACCATCTCACATTACAAACTGTGCTGTGGTGGAGCAGAATGAGAAGCCTTTATAACCAAACATTTCTGATAGGCAAGATTCAATGGGTCAGCTAGTTAATGATACTTAAGGACAAAACATGTTTCTGAAGAGCTGATACAAAATGTAATAGAAGCCTTATTAGGGTCAAGAATAAAGCTGTTGGTTTTCCTTTTGCTATAATTTTTTGTTTCATTGCTTTGAGTTTTTCAGTAAGAACATGTTTAAAATGGCAGCAACGCTCACCTCTGTTTCAATGCTTATGTAATTTACTACATAAACATAGAGTGTGTGTGTGTGTGTGTGTGTGTGTGTGTGTGTGTGTGTGTATATATATATGTATGTATGTATATATATATATATATATATATATATATATATATATATATATATGGGTCTACTTCTAAATCTCGTAGCCCATATTACCAAATGTGAAAATCCTGAGATGACAAGGCAATGTCACAATCCCGAACATCAGATTTTTAACATGCTACGTAAACATTTGGCCAACTGGAGCTCAAGCTGAGGCTAACATGCCCTGTTTTCCACTGTAGTGCAATCCAGTTGTTGGTATATGTGGTTGGGGGTGTGTGGGGCACAACCCCCCATGTAGATGAGTTTGACTTGTCTCTGGGTGAGTTTTGGTACAGCTGGCCAAGTGTTTACTTACTATGTTAAAAATCCGATGTTCGGGATTGTGACGTTTCATTATTGCCATCTCAGGATTTTCATGTTCAGTAATATGGGCTATGAGATTTAGAAGTAGATCCATATATGTATCTCCTGGCTCGTCACTTGTAAAAATGGTTCTAGGTGATTTGGTCACATTGACTAATGTCACTAAAAAGGGCATGGGTATTTGGAGGTTATAAGTGGGTTGAGGAACTGGCCTACACTGATCTACAGCAGGAACCCATGATAAAGGTGGAGAGGTATATGTGCTTCTGTTGGCTAGTGTGTACCCGACATAAAGCCATGGACAGCATGATGGTAAGGAGGAGGTGGGGCATCCCCTGTATACAGGAGACAAGATGCAAGGACAGTGCAGCAAAGCCCCTTGGCTTGGGATCCAGAGTCTGCTACTTGGGAGGACAAACAAGAAGTGGTGTGTGAATTGTGATGAAGGGAAGGGCTTCAGAATGCAGTGAGGTCTGTCATCTGAATCAGTGACTAACTCATAGCAGTCAGACTTTAGATTAAGGACAGAGTAGCATTCAAAAACTTAGCCAATGCCCCACAACAGGATTGTGATAGCAAAGAAAAGATTGCATTCAGGCAGCTATTGCAAGACCTACTAGATAAGCAGGACAACATGATTTGGTGTTGATAATGGGAGATTGGAATGTACATACTGGGACAGATAGAACAAGATATAAGAACTGAGTCCACGTGGGTGGGGCAACAGGAGTAAAAATGGAACAGCCATTCTGGAATTCTCTTTGGCAAATGGTTTGAAGGTGGCCAACACATGGTTCAGCAAGGGAGACTGTCACAAGATCACATACAGGATTGACTAGCATGCAACTCACGTAGACTTCATCATAGTAAGGAAAGAGCATTAGGGTGGAATCAGTGATTGTAAAGCTATCCCCAGTGAATCATTTGGCCCACACCATAAACCACTGGTTGCCACAATCGGCTGGAAGTAGTGGTCAGAGAAGGCTCTAAGTTTAACAGAAACTAGGCTTAAGGCCTGAAAGGTCACTTCAAAAACTAGGCTCAAGATCTGGAAGCTCACTGCAGAGAAATCATAAGAATTCAAGGAAATACTTAGGACTCTAGCACACCAGGAAGAGAAGGAAATAGGTGGTGTTGAAAATGAGGAATGGCAGTATCTCAAAATGGCATGTGTGAGGACTATGGAAAAGATATGTGACCTCGCCAGGTATGGAAATAAGGTATATGTAAGGAAAACTGCTAGTAGAATGCAGAAACCCAGGAAGGCTTCAAAAGAAAGAAGTTCAGGAAAAAGTGGGAGACAGAAAAGATGGACCAGGCTAGGTTTTATGTACACACACACCAAAAACTACTCATAGAGGCTCAGTTTAGCAAATTCATTTCATTGAGACTTGGCATGTGGAATAAATGATTTATACTCCCCCTAGCAGAATCCATAATAGTGCTTGGGAGGGAGGTTTGAGGAGTTGGGTTAGATGACATGAGTTTGTTGTATTGTAGCCTGGTGAGCTAGAACTTGACTAAAAGAACTATAATCATGTATGTATATATCTATATCTATCTATTCATCTTATGTGTGTGTATATATGTATATATTATTTATACACATATCTGTATATATATCTCTATCTCTCTATATATATATATTAGAGTAGTTGTGATCAGAACTCCCAAATGTTGACATCTCTTTGGTTAACAAAACAGATGGGCGACAGTTGTGTGATATCAGCAATCTCTGGGATTGGAAATATGTCTCTTCTCTGGGGATTTTGATATATTGGGGTTAGTGAGTGTGTGTATATATATATATATATATATAGAGAGAGAGAGAGAGCAGTAGCAGATGAAATACTGTTCAGCTTAATAGCAATTTGACTAGTAGCATTCGTTTCATCTATCGATCTATCAATATATGGTGTCCGTTTGTTTTGTCAAACTTTTTTCTAACACAATAAAAGCTGGCTTGCATGATCAAAAATCAGCTTATCACTCATGCTGGCTTTTATTTTTGTGCAAGATTGTAGTGCAGTGGGAATAAGGAAATTTGCCCTTTCCCCATTGTAGTGTGATCTCAGCATTGGTATATATAATTAACAGGGGTTATGGGGGCATATACAGTCTTATTCCCTGTGAAAAAAAGAAGAGTTTTAGTTAGATTTTTATGTTTGAGCATTTGTGCTGGAGTTGTAATTTTGTTTATTTTTGATGAAGGAATATATGTGTTGAAAATATTACATTTGTAAGACACATTTAAAATGCATACTCAGTTCAGGGTGTGTGTGTCTGTGTGTATATATATATATATATATATATATATAGGATAGAGAAAAGAAAAAGGTTAGATAAATTGACTGTACTCATTTAAATTTAAGACCGGAAATGTATAAATTATTTCTTCACTTCTGGAATGCTAATGTCAGAGTAGAATTACTCAAGCTACAAATGATTTCTGTTAATTTAGATCTGTACTAGCAGGGTAAGGTATGCAAGTATTTTATCATGTATATGTTTGACGTCTTTGGACCTTTTACCTTCCATCTTTTTGGATTGGTCTTATATTACAGCACTCTAATTTTTACTTTATTCCATTCATTTAGAAAAATGGCAGGATTTTCTGTATTAGAACTGTATATTCCTTTATTTTATCAGATGTATAATCTCATTTGTTAACTCATTTAGAAAAATGGCAGGATTTTCTGTATTAGAACTGTATATTCCTTTATTTTATCAGATGTATAATCTCATTCATTAACACATTTAGAAAAATGGTAGGATTTTCTGTATCAGAATTGTATATTCCCTTATTTCATCAGATGTATCATCTCATTTGTTATTTCTCTTCAAGTTGAATTAATCTGATACTTAATAATTGTATTTCCCTTCCAGTCTTGAGCAATCCATGTTCATAGCTTCAGTCGACCTATAACATGTGACTTGAGACAATTTATTTTTCTTTTTTGTAACAGCTTAATATTTAACTCTATGCAGTTGCCTTGTTCTATTAATTAAAGAACTATTTCAAATAAACATATCATAGGTAATCTGATAGCCTACTGTTTGATCCATCCCTTAGATGAGTAATTACTAGTTTTTTTTTTTTTTTTTTCAGTCCAGTGAAAGCACTAGGAAGCCCGAAACTGATGCAAGCACTCAACTCTCCTTGTTAATAAGGAGAAATTAATCATAGGCACTAAACACCCTAAAACTGCAAAGTACCTTGGAAAGGTAAGGGAAAACAGCTCTTGTACTTTATAAAAAAGCACCTAAACAGGCATGTCCAAGGGTCAGCTTCCAGTGATTTCTCCTGTCCACTTGGTGAGTTTGGGCATACTGGGGCAATGCAGCAACTGCCTCATGTACACAGACAACCCTCTCCTCCTACCATCCAACATTACAACCTGCGAGAAATGCATTTACATAGCCAAACTGGAAGCAAAGCTCTCTCCAGCCAAGATTGTGCTAGACAGTCAAGAGGAGGTTAACACCTGCACTACACCTCAAGCAATACATAGCCCTTCAATATCCAAACCAACACCCACACATAGCAACACTAAACCCACATATACGAAGGCCCTTAATATTAACCTGCCCAAATGACAAGGACCACCGAAGCTGAAATGCAAACAAACACCAATCACAACCAAAGTGACACATAGCTCACAGCACCAGTGTGCCACCCAACAACAGCTCCTAAGGCAAGACTATGTACCCAACACTTTAGTTATAGGCGACTCTATAGTCAGGAACTCTGATGTCCCACTCACCAGGCTGAACAAGGAGAAAATTACAATCAACTGCCTGCCGGGTGCCAGGATCTGCCACATAACGCATGCACTCAAGTCACTCCACAACAAGTACAAATACGACTCTGTCATTGTCCGTGTTGGAGTGAATGACTTGAGACGTACCTCCCTGGACTACATGAAAAGAGACATGGAAGAACTCTCGGATAATGTGGCCCAGGCTGGTATGACCCTAGCCGTGAGTAACATCCTGACTTCACCCAGAATGATACCACAGTATAAGGACAAAATGATTAAAACCAAACAAATCCACTGGAAGCACCACGCAGAGATGCAAAAGCTGTAGTAAAACTTCTTTATTGCAGACAGGAACAGACACAAGCGCTTTCGCGTATGTATACTACGCTTCTTCAGGTGACAAAATGATTAACTTCAACAATTGGCTAAGCTTCTGGTGTCATTCAAAGGAGAGCCAGTATCTGCCTGCCTGGGACGACATGATCGACAAACCATGATGCTTTGCCAGAGATGGTCTGCACCTGTCACCCCTGGGATTCAGGTTACTGGCTAAAGCTCTTGCCACCCCTATGGTGCCTTTTTTAGGCAAGGCTCAAAGGACAAAACCACCACCGTAACAGATACATGCATGCAAAATCTGAAGGTAATGCTACTCAATGCTAGAAGTCTAAACCTCAAAATGCACTCTCTCGAGGCACTCCTAAAAATGAAAAACATCGATATCTGTGCAGTAACAGACCTAGCTCAAGGCTCCAGAGAGCACCCCATGCAATACCAGGCTACAATTCTTACCACACTTTTCAGCCAGCAAACCAAGACCGAAACACTAAAGGTGGAGGAGTGTCCATATTCACCAAGGATATTAACACCTCCAGGCTAGTTGCCCAACACAATGCATCTGAAATTCTCCAGGTGCAACTAACACTAGGTAAGACTGCAATCCAAATTGTAGCTTGCTACATATCCCCCACCATGCCCCAAGATTCCCACTACACCTTTCTAAACCTACTGGAAAATATTAAGATACGACTAAACACCCTAATACTGGGTGATTTCAACTACCCTGCCATTAACTGGGAAAACTACTCGGGTACCAACACCTTTTCCCAACCGTTCTTGGAATTCATAAATTCCAACACCCTGGATCAACTAATTCATTGTCCCACCAGCAGCTCCGATATCCTAGACCTGGTCATTACCAACATGGAAGATAGATGCTCCACACCAGTGGTCACCCTTTCATTGGTCAGGTCTGACCATAAGCAAATCACCCTTGACAGCCACATCCCACCCCCACCCCCCAGTAAGGAAACCTCCGTAAAAAACTTCTCCAAAGCCAACTTCATGCTACTCAAATCTGAAGTGACAAACTTCATGACACCCATGCAGACGGGAGCTGAAAGTTTGACTGCTGAATCCTACACTAAGGCACTGTATGAGCACATCCACTCATGCATGAATGGTGCCATCCCAAATAGAACCAAGATGCTCTCCACCAAAAAAAGGAAGCCAATCTGGTGATTCCCTGCCATAAACAAACTATACAACAGAAGAAAGAAACTGTTGCAGAAAAAAGGAAAATTCCAGGTTGCAACAAACTCCCTTACCAGCCTCAGTAAGAAGCTGAGATCCCTCATAAAATCCTTCAAAGCTAGTTACAAAAATAAAATTGCCAAAGATTCCAAAGACAACCACAAGGCATTCTATAGTTATGTCAAGAATCTATATGGCAATGTTCAGATATGCCCTGAGCTACAACAGAATGGCATTAAATATACTGATCCCAAGGATATTGCCAATATCCTGATGGATCGATTTAATGCCAACTTCACCCCCCCTCTCACCCCCTAAAGGGCCTATCTCAATACCAAAAGTTTGACAAATTCCAGTAATCATGGCCACACAGGTCGAAACCGCACCCTCCAAAGATAGGAATACAGCATCCAAGGGACCAGAGGACATCCTGGGCTGTGTACTACATGAACTACAAAATGAACTGGCACCTCACCAAAGTGTCATGTTTAATCATAGCCTCACCTCAGGCTTTGTGCCCACTGAGTGATGCACAGCTACAGTTATCCCACTCCACAAGGAGGGATCCATCTTGGATCCCGGGAACTACCGTCCCATCAGTCTAACGAGCCTGATCTGCAAGGGCATGGAATGCATTATCCTGGAACTTATAAACAAAGACATTGGCAACCTTCAAACACTGGACCCCACCCAGTTTGGGTTTGTGAAGGGACGATCTTGTCTCCTGAACCTGATTGACTTCTTCGAATCAGTCTCCAGAGCTGTGGACGAGGGTAAGCTGGTCCACACAGCCTATCTGGACCTCACCAAGGCCTTTGACACCATCCTCCACTCTGGAATCATAGATAAACTTACTGAGCTGGGCATAAATCCCTACATCACTTGATGGGTTGCCAACTGGCTTACTGACAGAACTCAGACTGTAAAAGTAGCCAACTCCAAATCCAGCTCCAGACAAGTGACAAGTGGAGTACCTCAGGGTTCAGTCCTGGGACCGCTCTTGTTTGGCATCTACTTCTTTTGAAGTACAGGCCAACACTAAGGGACTCTGGTTAACAAAATTCGCAGATGACTGCAAACTGGGAGCCATTATTTAATCCCCAAATTATGTGAATATTCTACAAAATGGCCTTACAGAAACAGATGCTTGGTGCCAGGGCCATGGGCAAAGCTTAATGCCAAGAAATGTATAGTTATCCCGTTTGGGGAAAAAACATGTTGCCATGAATTACCACATAGGTGGCAGTACACTAAACACTGAAAGTGTGATGAGAGACTTAGAGACACAGGTGGACTGTGGTCTCACCTTCGATAACCACATCGCCACAACAGTCAGGAAATCCTTCTATGTGGCACACCTCATCACTAAGGGCTTTTCATCCAGAAAAAAGGAGGTCATTGTCCCACTGTACACATCCCTCATTAGACCCATTATAGAGTACAATGCCCCTTTGGTATATACCTCACAAGACATCTGCAACAGCTGGAAAGGCTGCAGAAATACCTCACTAAAAGAATCATAGGCCTAAAGCAGATGCTCTATGCTGACCGTCTAAAAAAACTCCAGCTATACTCTGTGGTATATCGTCTACTCAGAGACAATCTCTGCTTAACATACAAGGCCATGTCAAACCCTGAGCTGTTGGACATGCTACACTTAAAGAAATCCCAATCCCTCAGAGCCACATGCTCCAGGGATCTAAACCTTGTCATCACAATGAACAAAACAAGCTGGAGGGATAGGTTCCTGACCCAGAGACTTCCCATACTCTGGAATAGACTGCTCAAACATCTCAAGCAGAGCACCTCCTTGGCCCTCTTCAAAAGGAACCTTGACAATTCTATGGGAAATAGGAAATTCACCCCAGGGATCACATCAGTCATCCTGCTAAACAGGGGTCCAGGGAAGTAAATATTGTGAGGAGAAATATCCAGGGAATTGTTATGGCTAGGCTGCCCTAGGGCCGATAGCCTAGTACCAAACTATGAACCTATATTTGAACCAAGATCATTTCAGGATCTTTTTTGCTAAAAAGCATCCTCAGTATTTGTCAAGACTCTCTATGGCCTAAGAGCAAATTTCATTTACCGCCTATTTTTTTCTACCTGAGTCATGCGGAGATGTGATCTTTGAAGATCAGGATGAATGCTTTCCATAAAATGGTTACACATGTTATTAAAATGATACAAATATATTCTTCATAATGTAATATTAGTGCTTTTATGAAGAAGGCATTGTATATAGCTAGGTACATTTCAGTATCTTGTTTTGAATTCAGATATCATGAACTGCAAAAAAAGAAACTTCTGCAGCAGTCCAGTGATTTTGATTAACAGTCTAATCCTGTAACAACATTTTGTTTCTGCTACTCTTATGGTTTTTTTGCATTCTACTCCTTTGCTATATTGGAATGTATAGTAGAGGAGAAAATACAAAGAGCTGATTTTCAGCTATATTTTTGTGTTTTCAAATATTGGCACAATTATCTCTGAACAGGATACGTCATTGTGGAATCAGTCATTAAATCCTCTCTGTTCAGGTTACACTCATTGATTATGCTAATTACCAAACATTTCTGATAAACGGTACCTATTTGTGGTCTTTTGGCTAAACTGGAGCTTGCACGTGCACTGAAAAGATAAAGCAGATTGTATTACATAGATTCTACAGTTTCTGACCCTTATTGTTTGTGTAATCTTGGCTTTGGCACACAAAAGTTGAAGAGAGGCATGCCCCAACACAAATGTTTGTTTGTGTGTGTGTGTGTGTGTGTGTGTGTGTGTGTGTTTGTACTTTTGTTTTTACTATTTTAGGCAATTTGCATGGTTATTTGATAATGGGATGTGTCAGCATGTGGGTTTGTTTCTTGGAGCTACAGCTAAGGAGGTTTTCAGTGCTTGTGGCTATTTGATGGATGCGCTTGTGTGTGAGTGTGTGTGTGTGTGTGTGTGTGTGTGTGTGTGTGTGTGTGTATGTGTGTGTGTTTGTTTTTATTATTTTAGGCAATTTGCATGGCCAGTTGATGATGGGAGGTGTCAGTGCATGTGTTTGCTTCTTATAACTACAGCTAAGGAATTATTTAGTGCTTGTGGCTATTTGATAGATGGGCTGCTGTGTGTGTGTGTGTGTGTGTGTGTGTGTGTGTGTGTGTGTGTGTGTGTGTGTGTGTGTGTGTGTGTGTGTGTGTGTGTGTGTGTGTGTGAGAATAAGTAGTGTCATGTAATAGTCGTTGACCTATATATTTATTCTCATTGTTCTGGTTACATAAAACTTGGACATCTGATAGTCAGCAAATGTTGTGCAGAGCTACAGTACATATAAAAATAGGTAAATGAAAGAAAATCTATTCTACTTTGTGCCTCCTTTTAAATGCTCAGTATCTGCTATAAACTAATTGTTCAATTCATCCTGACGTCCAATTTCCAAATTTATGCCAGGGCTAGTTAGGAATCTAAGGGTGTCTGGAGGAGAGTTGATGCTATCCATCTTCTAGCCATGGAGGGGATTTATATTTGACCTACTTACTTTCCCTGCCCCCCCCCCCACATTTTCATTGACACATGCCCAAAGGCAATTCCCTTCTTTGGTCCACACATCCCATTATGAAATATTATCAACAAATACCCATCCTCCTAGGATGGGCACACTCATCCCTCCCTGCCATTCTGTCAGTCACTTGAGGTCCTTGTGACGTCTGGTCAATATCCTACCGAACTGCAACCAATATGTAATGTCCAGTTAATATCCCACTGAACTGCCACAAATATGTGATGCCCCCTTACTATCCTGGGTCAGTAACTAAGGAACTTCAATCCTCACTACTGATTCCAATGTGAGACCATCACTTAAACAGGAATAATATTTCACAATTTCCCCTAACAGCACGATAGAAATACGGTCTATAACCTGGGACTGGTCTTTATACTTGTATCCACCCCTAATGTAACTCCTTATTACACATTCCATATGTATTAATATTAATTTCACTCAGTATAATTGGGTATCCTTGTAAAAGCCTTAGAGTTCTAGTTTAAGACCGTTGATACACTCACACTTAACTAAATTAAATCTCACACATACAAACACTTCTGGGAAAGCCTGACACAGATTTCCAGCTGTGTCCTTTCCCCAAAATAACACAGTAATGGGCTGCCACCAATCAGAGTGTCTGCATGGCCTTTTAAGGGGTGTCCAATTATTAAAATTAGGTATGAAAACAAATGGTAGCAAATGACCTAAAGTAGACAGGCTCTGAGTCGTCCAGGATATATCAAAGCAGGTATAAGCACTCTCTCAAATCACTAAAGAATACACTGATTGACCAGCCACAGTATAAGTTAATAAAAATATTTAATAATGAACAAAATGATTAAAAATGTAAAACAGTAATTTCAATAAACAAACAGAATTCAATCACCAGGAAAATGAAATTAACTCTGACTGACAGAAATCCAACATTTAGAAAAACTCTAGCTATAATTTCCTAACTGACAAACACTGTCCCTGATCAAAAGTAAATATTACAACAGAACAAAGGCAGGCTTACAATTCTTGGTGAGTCCTTTGGGTATCCACTGCTCAGTACAACTGTGATCTGTGAACACATCTCATCTCAACTAAACTCAACTGTCTTCAGCAGGCTCTTTCATAACTTTCTCAGCTGTTCCAGTTCTTATTTTCATTTCATTATTTGAAAATCAACAAACAGTTGTTTATTAAAGGTCCGTCCTCTCTTTCATTCTCAATCAGTAAATTCAGAGCATCTGAGCACATTCCGATAACATCATCTGTAGATCAGCTGACTCTGAGACATTCTGCATTTAGAAACCCCTGCACAAACATGCATAGTTAGACATGTAACATAACACTGTACAACTTTTTTAGTATCCTGTACAAAGTATTAATCAACATGCAATAACCTATTTACAATGTCATAGCTAGTCATTCTGGCATATATAATACACAGGGTGATCTGAAATTATGTATGAAACTTCAGCTAGACATGCTAACACAGATGGCAGTGTCTAATTTCTTCACACTCCTAATCAAACCTGGGTTACATGGAACATAGTTAGGGCTTTATCCCTTTTTGCCACTGTGACAATGTGAGGTATTGCCAGCTATGCCAGGAGAAGTAGGGCAGTGGATGAGTAACATATGCCGGCACAGCTAGCTGGGGTTTTGTAAAGAATTATATGCCATTTGTATATCAAACTGATCTGTACACATGTTTGTATTGAGAAATGTATTTTAAAGATGCTTGTATTAAAAATGTACCAACAGTGTGCCCTGCTGGACAGAAAAAGAAATATACATGTATTATTGTAACTGTTTAAACATCTATAGTTTAACAGAGGATTCTGGAATAGAAGGGGTTAATCTCAATCCTCCTAACTTTGAAAATAGTTTGAAATTAAGTTACCTGGCTTAAGCCATGAAGATTTTGTCTCTGGCTGCACTGAGATCTGTAAGATACAAAGTCTATACTAGGAAGCTTTCTGTATTGTTGTTGGGGTGAACTAATCACTACTCTGAAAGGGTGGAGGTTTGAAATTTTTTATAACTTCCAGAAGCTGCAACAGATCTTAGCAGGCCCTATGTGTGTGTGTTATTGACACATATGTGCTAAAGCCTGGCAGCTTCTAGCCAAGGGGGTAGCATGGGAAGCAGAAGTCAGATAACCACATGTATGTGATCTCATTCTGTAATCCATCACTAAAAATAATGTTTTAATACTAGGTGAGACTGAAGTCTCAAAGCACTCTGTTTTTGGAACCTGACAAAGAAGGACCCCCTCACCTACTTCATCTTGCCTTGCTCTAGTAAGAGACCAGGAAATAATAATTCTTTAGAGCAGTCAGGAAAATATAGTGAGATTAGTTAAGTAGCGTTTTTCTGTATGTGTGTGTATCCATTCATCTGTGTTATTTTAAAATTTCCTGTGTCTGATCTGGTGTTTATTGTAAATAGATATTTAGTATTTTCATATTCTTATCATTAAATATATTTAAACTTTTCATTGTAGCTGGTCCTTTAGAGAATATTTTAACCTTTGAGAGTACTTATATCTATTTTGTAACTCTATGGCCACTCCCGAAAGCCTTAGTGCATTGGTCAAATACTACCATTTGTATTAATATTAATTTCACTCAGTATAATTGGGTATCCTTGTAAAAGCCTTAGAGTAGCTGGTTGTGGAGTGTCTGGTGGCAATAACTACCATATAGCCTGGGCAGAAGGGGCCGTAGCTAGTAAATCTGTGCCAGCCTTTCCCAGGTGTATCTGTGTGTTTGTGTGTGTGTGTGTGTGTGTGTGTGTGTGTGTGTGTGTGTGTGTGTGTGTGTGTGTGTGTGTGTAAATCAAATCTCCAAGAATGTGTGTGTCAGCTGATTGGAACAGAGACACCAAGCACTGGTTTAACAAAGAGGATGCTGGAGGACTTGGCTTAGATACTCGGCTGAGGACTCAGCTCTACAGCTGTGCGAGTGTGAGGTCTCAATGGGACCTTGGAGAGAGAGAGAAATCCAGACCCCAAACTGTGTGTATTCCCTGTGTGCTCTTAAGGGAAACTGTGCTTGATGCAAAGAGCTGCATCTGGAAATACTTTGTGTATCTATTTTTCTTCCAGGTGAATGTCCCTTTCCTGTGTCAATGGTGAGGATTCTGGCTCTTTGATTACTTGCCTAGAGAGGGGACGTCACAGCTACTGGAGAAGCTTTAACACAGCGCAAATGTTTTACTGATAGTACCATAACTTATCACCACTGATGTAGTCTTCTCTTTTCTGATCAATAAATGTTACAAATTAAATATATGAACAAGCAAGCCGATAAACTTATACCACCACTATTACATGTGTGTGAGACACTGAAACACCATTTTTTTTCATTTTGGTTCTCAGTATGCTGTGACATAAGAGCCTGCACCTGAGATAGGCATTGCTTTACGCTGATTTTAGCTACTCCTGCAATGTATTTTTTTAAGTCTCTTTCAGTATAATTATCATTTTGTTTGCTGGATGGGACAGTAGCATGGCACTTGATGTGTACATCTTGTCCTCTGACTAGTCCTGTGAATATACAGTTAATTTTCATATTATTGCATATGTTTTATTTATCAGTAGTGTTGTTTTGCTTCTTCTCCGACCCCTTTTTGGAGAGGTAACCTATGGTTTTCTCAAGAGTATTTATTATCATTACCAATACATCAAATAAAGCAAATAGAGACAATAAATAATTAAATACATTTTGACAGCTGTACAACTACAAATGTAATTTCTAACCCACATTTTCTCTACCGTTAACAAAGGTTTGCAAATTTTGCTGATAGCAGTGAATCATTATGTTGTGTAGAGTTTATAGCTGTAAGACCTAATTAAATGTTAATGTCAAGATTGCAGCTCAGTTAAAGTTGTGTTGAAGACATGTAGGTATTGCTAGAGATGTTCATTTAATTAGAATATCTTCAGAGGATGAGTCTTCCACGAATTACTTAAAGACAAAAAGCAGCATAAATTATATCTGAAACAAAATGTTGCAGAACCTGTTTTCATATCAGTATATGAATCACATACAAATTGCTGTGACTCATTTTGTAACATATGCAAAGTGAGGCAACTTACCTTGACTCATCTGCATTTTATGTTACCTCAGTCTAAGGCAAATGGAAACTGTATTGGTTGTTTTTTCAGGCCAAAGCAAATTCTATCCCTGACACTCACTATGCTAACAATCACATCCTTAGTGGATGTACATAATATAAATATATGCACTGTCTCCTTAAACAGTAGTTAGTAAGCTTTTATGAGTAACTTACCCCAGTTTATAACACACAATAACGGAGTTAATTTTATTTTTTTTTATTTTACAAGTAGATGAACTGGAATCTTGGTGCTTTTTTTATTAAAGACCTAGTTATAACCCACAAAAAATTAAAATGTAGTAATAACAATGCAGCAGTGTTAGGTTTAGCTTAATAAAAGCAATATACCCATTATATTTATCTTAACACAGTTGTGTTAGACTAAATATTATCCTGACCTCAGATGTATGTTGTATAATAGTCAGTTATTTCAAGAGAAATGTGTAGGGGTCAAAACCTAGATATTTCAATGAGCCTTCTATAGACAGCATTCTTTCAAGCTCAATATTAAATGATGGAACTATTAATAATATTTTTAATTCAGTAAAAACTAAGTTCTGATGTTGACAGTCATTTAATGCTGTCAAAAAAGACCCTAATGAATTACAATGTATGCCCAGAACTTTACAGATATCCTGGAACTTAAGATACAGAAGATGTTTTCTGTCTAAAGAGTTGGTGCACTGGCCTGTATAAATCAACATTTATTAGTGTACAGATCAAAGTAAAAAAGTCAGTGTTGCTGTCTAGCTAATGGGGAGCCACCCTACAATGTGTAAATTGGTAGAGTGGTAATGTCTGCTAAGTTGCTCAATCAGGAATATATACATTTTGTTCTGTAAGGACTAAAGACTTTTAATGCTATTGATTTTGGCTCATGCTATGACTGGCAGAAGCTTATTGTAATAAAAAGATTATGATCCTTTGTGTAGCTGCCTTTCAGACTTATTTTGTGATAGTGTAATATGGTATGAGAATGTATGGCAGGTGCCAAGAAGTATGTGTTTTGCATCTTGATTTTTTGAACATCATTTGTGGATCAAGAGGTAATTACAATGTCATACATATCAATGAGCGTAAATTTTTTAACATAGCGAATATATACACCTCTTAACCACAACTTTTTAACATTGAACACAATTTAATATTTTTTAGCTCATTTTTAGTTCATTATTTTTAGCTTATATATAACCATATACATACATGAAATTTATATATATATATATATATATATATATATATATATATATATATATATATATAATATTTATTACTACATATAAATGTTTTTATTTCATTGACTGGTTCTGATAGTTTAGCTATGTGTTTGAGTATGTATTTTTAAATTTGGTAATCAAGTATTCACGACTTTGGGATTTTAGTTTGAAATGACTGGTCCTTGAGGTTTTCAAGCAATTGTTGTTAAGCTCTGAAGTTCCATTAAAATCTGGAAAGTGGTGAAAGCACTTACTGTATTCGTATGTGGTGCCATGCTTGGCTTTAGTGAATGTTTAGAGCATTTACTCATCTGGATTTCCTACCTTCTTTACATTTTGGTTACTATGATTCGAGAAAGATAGTGATGGGTGTACTTCAAATGTGCTTTTCAGGCTGCAAGGATCGTGGTGCATCTCCTTCAGACCTGCAATTCTCCAGTTGCATTTCAACGGGATTGTTACTTTATGCACCAAACAGCATGGTTTTGGCCTTAGAAATATTAACCTAAGCCCCATTTCTTGTAACCAGTTCAAAGCTGTCCTAGGTTACCTGTAAGTGCTATAGCAATTTATTCTACTGTTTGGTGGTTGACATAGATGTTTATATCATTTCTATACAGTATTCCATTATTATTGCCTATAGATCCTCTGTCATAACCATGGGGTATATGTATGATTTCAAGTGTTAAGGAATTATTCAGAGGAATCTGTTTAAAGTGTAGTTTGTGAAACTCTTCGGTACTTGATGACATAGTGCTTAATACTAACTCTGTTACCATTTTTTTAAATAATTTGCGAATACACACTTGTGTCCTTATGCGTGGTAGAACAATAACAGTGGTTGAAAGAAAGGAGTGCAGTCATAGCATTGCGACCCTTTTTGTAGCCATGCTATCAGTAAATCAGTCCACTGTGTAGGCTTTTTATTGAGATGCAGTTGTCTTCTCCTAATACTTTGGACTGAAGACAAAGTGCAGCTGGCCACAAAGATTCAGTATTTATTTTTGATCCTCGCTTGGGGAAGGGTACAATATTTTCTACAGTTCCTTGAAGTCTCTAGTAGCTAGCAAAACACTGGTGATATGTTGCACTTAGTCAGCTTTGAAGATGCCAAAAGTTCAAAAACTTCCCGTACAAACTGCTGGTGACTGCTTGACTGTATCTTGGTATTTCTCATGATCATTCATTTATTTCGGAAACTGGAACTTCAGTAAAGTGAAAATCTGTTGTGGAGCCAAATTCACTTTTGTAGCATATTTCTGTTGACTGAATAGAATACAAAGAAGATCAGATGAGCTACTCTGAAGAAAATAATTCATTTGCAGTTTTCTTTTGTGCTACAGTACTACAATATACTTCCATTTGATGTTCAAGAAAACACTTTAGGTTTATTTAGTCTGATCAGTTAATGTAATTTGTTTATTCCTAGAAATGTCTCATCCATTAATATAGAGAAATGATTGTATTGTTTTTTTTTTTTTTGCTTTTTCTTTGTAAAACTTTTAACAATGGTTTCTAATACAGCAATGGTATTAATTGTCAGAACTGCGGTGCCTGTAGTTTTGCCTGTTGTGTTTACATCCTGCAGAAGAATGTCTAATTTCAGCTCTTAGGAAAAGATCTGGATTGGCAGCAGAATCTTTTGTAGAAACTATTAACACTTTGCTACCAGCTTTTTCTTGGATCAATCAGGAAGAAACATTTCTAGCAAGGAAATTTCACAGCTGAGCTTTTTGCCCTTGCTTAAATGTCTAATAGGATCCTGAGCATGATTATCTTTTGCAGAACTAATGGTTGAAATGTTGTAATATTCAAAGAAAACTGGTGCTTCTGCTAGAGTGATAATATCCCTATTTAGGTGTTTTGTGTAGTTTCAGCCCAAAATAGTGTGGTTTGCAATGCATGGATTATATCTGATAGGTTCTAGTACTAAATAATAAAATGAATGTTCACTGAGACTGCCAAACGAAGGTTGTTTTTTTTTTATTTTTGGCCACACTGCTGATTAAGATCCATTGTGATAGCAAATGTGAGGCAAAAATGTCCTTAATACTGTCAGTGAAAGAGTTCGGAGAGAATGGCAGTGGTTGATAAAACAGCTCATTTGAACTTTAAGTATGTTGTCAGTGACCCAATCCCTGACAAAACAGTTAAGATTATGGTCACATGTTTTTTTTTAAGCAGGCTTTAAGCATGCAGTATATAAATATCTTGATAAGCAAATAGCACACCACTTCCTGTTTAGTCACCTGATGACTGATTCTGACAATTAATCTTCTAAAATTTGTCAAGATTCATCAGTTTCTATGATGTCAGGCCTTGCTTCCAGTGCGGAATATTTGTTTTGATCCTGCCAGTATGTATTATGACTATAATTACTGTTTTCATGTTCCCGTTATTTTATATATTGCACATATGTTTTAGGAATCTGCTACCCCAGTCATAAGAAATAACAAGCATATGGGTGACAACAGATAGTAGAAAATAATTCATCCGAAGACCACTTTGTAATTTATACCGATTCTGGTAGGTGACCTTTAAAGTATGTCATACTAGTATGGATTGTTACCTAAATTGAAACAATGTATCTAAACAAACCAGGAAATGATAACTAACCCATAAGATTGACAAACTGCAATGAAACCATAGTAAGTTAGGCTAATTAATGTGCAAGGCCAAGCCATTTGACTATTATGTGACAGATTAACAAATGACATTGCAGGTCTGCCTTTTTTAATGTCCCTTTCCTTGGGGAGAGTGAATATGAAGAAGCCGGGCCTATGCTTCATCTAGTTTAGCTGTTGGTAATCAAATGCCTGATTGAAGTGAACTTAGTTACCCCAGTCAGTAATCATACTCAGGAATTAAGTTGGAGGAAATCAGCAGTTTTGCTACAAAACCAATGCAATTGCTACACTCAAGGCTATTAAGAAGTTAGAGGTGCAACATAGTTTATGATGGTACACTGCACATTTGATGTACCGCAGCACTGACACTACATTATATAATCATTAGCAATAGCAAAATCATCTGATGTTATTGGAAACAGTCTCCCTAACCATGTCACTGCATGAGATCGAACATATAAAATAAGTAAAAATATACCCTATGCTACTTTGTCAGCTAGTACTGCGCAAAGGGTACACAGCAAATAAAACTTTCAGTAAGCCTGCAAATTACAGTGTTTCCTATATAACAAGAAAACATAATCACATGAACACATCAATTCTAGCATTCTAGTTCCAAAAATTGGGTTCAAATTTTGTTTTAAGACATAACCAGCTTTAATTAAAACATTCACTGAGTGATCTTTGTATCCAAATTAGTTTATTAAAACCTTGAGAAGGAAAGTGCCTTCAAAATGGAATCTGAACCAATGGAACCAAACTAATATATTAAAAACACAACAATAAAGTACCTTTAAAACAGAATACTATCTTTTCAGTCCTTGCTGCATCCTTCTATCTGTTGATGCTGAAGAGCACACTCACACAGTATTGGCTTCATTGTTCACTACCTATAAAACTTTGTCCTTCCAGCTGTTCATTGATTAATCCTCCTATAAGGGCATATAAGCAGGGATGCTACCATTATATCAGCTTTTTACATCATTAATCTCCACAGCATCAGCTTTGTGAGACTGAATATATACAACTCACTTACACAAGGAATAATATACTTAAGAAAATCTCCTTTATATGCAGGGGATTAGTATTTCAAAGAATAGTAGTCCTACAAATGGATATAGGTCATCGTTCATTTTAGTCAAGATTATAGAAGAACCAAGGTAATTTTAATTAAGGGTTTTGCAGCCCACATCAGATGACAGTCTCAGTTATCTTAATACATACTGTACTGATGTTGAATAAATATACTTTAATAATGTTGGAATCAACAGTACTTGATATTAAATGAACATTTCTGAATCAAACACAATCTTATCTAAATTTTATGTCTTAAAATTAGTTAAATATCTTTACAACATTTGGTCGTATAATGTAAGAATTATAGTGTATAGGGTAATATAGAAAAATAACTAACCGTTATGGTCTGGGGTTTCCCATTTTGAGGAAAAGAACATGCTGTGAACAGGCAGACAGTATCCATTTTCTGCTATGCACATTTATGGTTATGCATCAAAGTGCTAAGCTATGTCTGTTCCTATGCAAATGCATGATATAAGAAGTTTTACTTACACAGCCCACAATCTATTGCTTTATTACAGTATATACTATATGTTACTTTTATATTACATCCATAACTCTCAACTGTTCAGATTTTGCAGAATCTCCAGGTTTTTTGCCATATACCATATATTTTGGTCTGTTCCTCATAAATTTTGTGACTTTCTGGCAAATCATGGAAGATTGAAGTCACTGACTAATGACAAATGTTTGAGTTTCAGACTTTGCATCCTTCAGAAAATGCATACTAATGCAAAAACTGTTATTCTAATGACCTTCAATGTTTGTTTATAAGAACAATAATTAAAATCTATCCCTGATCTTCGGCCTTTGTACCCCCCCCCATTAGTTTTGGTTTTGTCCAGATTTCTTGTGCTAATAGGTTGAGCAGTATGACTTCCCCAACTACATAACCAAACTACAGTTTCTGTTTTAAACCTAGAAACAATGATAACCACAGCAGAACTACAGAAACTAGTCTGTTATTACCCATTCCATAGAATAAGCCACAAAAGTCTTTTATTCACGCTTCACTACAACTTCACCATTCTATATTCTCACCAAAACCAGCCAACAAACTAACTTATAAAAACATCACAAACTACAAAACAAATGGCTCGTCCATTAAATAAATCGCTTTTAGAATCACCTTATTAAACATAACACTTCTCTTTAAAGGTAACATAGAACCTAATCCAGGACCTTCATCATTAAAACTCCACCAAGCTTTCTGAAACCCAAAGCTTTAACTTACTGCTTACTAAATCTAGGAACCATAAAGAATAATCTGTTAAGTTTACACTGATTTCTGTACACCTAGTCTCCTATTGGCAACTGAATCCTGGGTAAAAGATGACACCCTTAACATGTAACATTTCTTGTCTAGATACAGCTATACCTTTAATGCATGACCCCCAAAATAGGACTGTATGTGGTACAGTAATGCTGTGTAACACTTTCCTGAACATAAAATAGGCCCACAGTCAAACACCATCTCAGACCTTTAACCCAAGATGCTAATAATTACAATGCCTAAAGCCAGTGCTACTCAATTACATACAGCAAAAAATTACCTCCCTCCACCATCTTCTCATAGCAAATGTCAGAACTCTTTTTATTGATAAGTTTATATAACCGACTACAATTCTAAATAAATACAAACTAATTATTCAGTATTGCTAACATCTTCAGTTTTTAGATAGTTCCACGGCTACAGATTTCAAACAATATAACATCAAAAACATTTGTTCAAACTTGGCCTAAAATATCATATAATAACCTTCATCTTCCACTTCAAATGCATTTAGGTGTTTTACTAACACAACACTGGATGCACTTAATGAAAACAAAGTTGAATAATAAAACAATTGATTACATAAAAAGTAAGATAAAATACTAAAGAATACATAATCACAAATTATCACTCATCCCACCCCTTCTAACTCAAAAGGTAAGCATTTTGTGCAATACAAGATCCAGCCAAGGGTAGGCAATTTCAGAACCATTAAGATATTAAGTATCAGAGGTGCAGATCCTGAAAGACCTGAACAAAGCCCTGAATTCAAATAATGCCCATGAACAGTAGAGCACAAAATCCTTGAAATAAGTGGGAAACAAATCATGAATGGAAAATTACACCAGAATTTTATAGATAATTTTGAATTAAACCCAAAGTTAAGGAAGGCTATAGAGAACAGGAATTATGTGTTGGCAACAACTTGTAAAAATAATGCTAGAATTTTAAAGCAGGTTTTTTTGAGAGGAAGGATGACAAAGGTCTCCTTCAAGGCTGAAAGAAGAATTCCTTTCTGATTTGTAACATCAAAATTGGTGACAACCAGCCTTGACAGATGAGGATACTATCCCCTGAGTAGTCTTGAACTCATTGTTAACAATCTTGAGCAGCATCCAAAGAACTAGAAATGGATGGGCTGGCATTACAACAGGACACATATGATGCAGGGGTAGAAGAGCAGATTTGATTGTCACAACCTTGCCAGATAAGAAATTATCAACAGTTTGGCATTAAGTGGCAGAGAATGCCCTTCTATTGGTAGGGCAGCACAACTCCTCCACCACATGGAAGAATGTGGCTTGTCGATTTTATGCCGCAGAACTTTCATTCAGTATAAAAGCCACCTTTTTAAGAGTGATCTCTACATGCTAAATGGCATAATGCCACTCTGCGGATTCAACTGATATCACCGACACTCCAACATGCAGCCTTTCCATTGTAGAAGATGGGGGTGGTTGTCAAACCATGGCTCATACCTCCCTATAGAAATAGGACAAATACTGCGGCAGCAGTCTAGTGCTAATAGAAAGGACCTGTTATAGTCCTCAACGAATGCAACAGGAGTCTGCACCATCTCCTGGAAGGAACTGCAGGATCATAGATCTAAAAAGGTCTGCAGTGATATGGTTGATAACCCCATTTTTAAACTGAAGTTGACCCAGTGCATTAGACTATTGGTGCTCAAATGGGCATGATAACTCAATAAAGAGCTGTATAGTAAGATAATCTTTCTCCACATTTTTGTATATTGCATCAGTTATAGAATGAATACCTATTAGAGTATGATGATAACTTCACAGACTTGGTGGACCTGAGACAGGCAGCCATATTTATTGACTTATTCAAGTAACTAACCATAGATAATTTTCAAATGTTTTGCAAGGGGGCAAAAGTCATCAATTGATCTATAGTCTCGAGTGAATAAGAGAGAGAGAGAGAGAGACTGACAGAAGATAATATTAGAAGTGGAATTATAACAGCATTCTTGACTTATGGAGAAAAATATCTGCCGTGAGTGAAATGATGAAAATGTGAGTTAAGGGTTGGAAATTATATGACTCCTCATTCTGTGATGCACACACAGTTAAGGATAGTATGGTTATATAATTTATCTCACACAAAGCATGCTTTTGAAGATAGCATTAAAATAAAAGTGTAGGATGTGTGAGGTAAAGATAAGGGGTTAGAAGTTTTAGAATTATCCTGAACTGCATAGGTTAGCTTGTATGAAACAATTTAAAACAGGTATTGCTGTTAACAGTAGTAATATTGCAGATTATATAATCAGCATTTCACAAACAGTTTGGACTTGGGGTGAGGCATTTTTTAAAACCGTAGACTGACGTGGCTGTATTAGTGTAATAGTCAAGGATTTTGTGGCTTTTTGTAGGTGTTATGCTCTGTCTTGGGTCTTAATGTCTTTTCCCCCATTATAATAGCCCAAAGGCAATTTGCGATCATTGTCATTTAACTTTATTTGGGAAAACTTTGTCAAGTCTAGGGTTGGGCAGATTTTAAAGAGCAGATCAGCTATAGGGTCTGTTTTCTCAGAAGCTAGGTACCATTGTAAGTGACCAGGTTCTCTTATGTGTGTTATCTCATTACTGAGAGGCAGTATTTTCAAGTAGTAAAGACACATTTAGATATTAGGAGCATATAGCAATTATAGAACAGAGCTGACTTGATGAATTTGATAAAATGTCTCATGTCAATGTATCTCCAGTGGAGACATCATGCCCAAGATGTAGCCATTTCTATTTATTTTATGTTGGCAGGAAAAGTGATCATCATGTGAGATGATGGAAGGAAAAGTAGTGAACAAGTTGTTTCATTGCAAAAAAAGCTTAGTCTCGCATAATAATAATAATACTGTTAATCAAAAAGCACACAAATTACTCTAAAAAATTGTCAGAAAGGCAATCTTTTTATGAATATTTCTGCTGTATGCACCTCAGTCTACAAAGCTTGTTAGAACCTTGATAGTGTTGAGGTGGATGCTGCCACACAGACAGCAGCCACCAGAGAACTGCAACCACAGTAACATTCTCACAGCTTTACTTAACCTCACCTTCATTTTAACCTCCCCATCTGTTATATCTCTAGCTATCTATTTATCTCTCTATCTAATCTATCTCTCCTGTCTCTCTTTCTTTCTTTTTCATATTGTACATTTCTATAATTTCCTATATAATCAATGTAATGTGGTAATCTGAAACGTTTACTGTGTGAGCTATTTGTTTCAATGCACTTAAATTGTATATGTACTGTCTCTGTTTTACACCTCTTTTGTGTTCATGTTTCTCAATTTATCTTACTGTACTGTTTCTCAAATTTGTATGTACTGCTACTTAGTTTTGTATCTTTACGTCTGTTTATGGCTGATAGAGGTCTGTGTTGGTCAGTCCACCTTTACAAGTTAATATTTGTGTTTTAATTTATATATATATATATATATATATATATATATATAAGTAAAAATAACTAAATACTTGCTGTATAAAACAGCAATCAATTATATCAAGAATGTGATGGTTTTCCAAGTTAAACCAGGCTTAAAGAGTAGACCATTTATTATATAAAACCATCTTGTAGGGATAATAATTTGTGGGAGTTCTGGATGGGAATATCCTCACTATTGACTAGGATTTGAATTCACATGTCCTACTAGAGGTATTAACACAATGAACAAATAAAGACCAACTAAAGTGTTTCATATAAATTGAGTCCAAGTTAAAATATGTAATATAATATAAATTCTGTGGAAAACTGTGCTTCAGTAAGTTAGATTCCTATGGAAATGCATTTGTGCCACCAACGAAATAGATAAATATGAAACTTAAAGTCATTGATTCTATTTAGACTTTGTACTAATGTGGTGGATATTATTAAGATAAATACACTATATATCACATTAGTAGGTGTCTTAGAAAAGCATGGGCAATTTATAATAGATTAGTAAAAGGGCTACACATGGTTGCATGTTAGACGATCCTAGTTAAAAAGTAAGATGAGATGATGATGATCTAAAACATCAACATAACAATAAGAAGAGTTTTCTCATTAATCTAGAAAAGACCATCAGTATCATTTAATTAAGACCCTTAAGAATGAAAAAGAACTACTATTATCTAAAATTAAATTGTGAATTAAACAATATACTATTAAAGAATTAATTTAAAAGTATTTGAAATAGTTACATTGAAATAATAACTAGTAAAATAGAAGAATAATTATGTAGTATTATTTAATTATTAAATAAAAATAAACCAACTCAAACAAATTCAAATAATTTGTGTAAGGAAAGTACAGTTGGATTAATACCGTATTCAAAGTTCCTCAACAAAATTTGCCATGAATATCAAAACATTGGCTGCAGATAAAGTCAATGTACTGGAAGTCAAAAAAATCAAAGGAGAAAAATAGCTGAATCTGTTAAACTTACTCTATCTGATACAATAGATTAGGAGTTTGTCAGATTTTCACAGAAGTGCTGAAAGAGGACAATCCCATAGAGGTCATAATGCTAAGTAGAAAACAAAACTGGTTTGCTGAGGAACAGCTCATAAGATGATTTCAGATTTTTTTCTGTGTCCACTGCTGTACACTTGAAAACACAAAAACAGTAGGTTATAGTGCAAATCTGAAACTTTCAGTACCATTGTATCAAGTGAAAAGTACTGAAAGTATATCCATGAATGCACTCTGCTACAAACATTGTAGAGTGGAAGATTGATATGCTGGAAGGCTCCTTTAGAGACTGTTAACACTGTAGACAGATCAAAGTCACACAAAATCACACAATCAGAAAAGAAAAAACTCACAAAGGACCTGAATCAAAGCTGTTCATTTAAATGGGAAATATATAATCAAAATCCGAGGAAGCTATTCTCAGAAGGGTACAACTTTTCTTTAGTCAAAATTTCACTAAATTGAGATTGCCTAAGTCATGCACTGCCTGCACTTTGGACTTGGAGTAGAAGTTTTACTTTTGTTTTTTACATTTTACTTTTTCTGTGTTGCAAAATGTTAGAGGAGGTATAGTTACACAGTGGTATGAGGAGGTTTGCTGCCATATTGTGAGGTACTGGGAGACTTTCCATGGTAAAAAGTATTTTTTATGTGTGTGTTGCTTCACCTTAAGTGCTGCTGTTTTACAGACTGTGACTTCCTAAGAATTTTGACATTGTTTCATATTTATAGCATGTCAACTAAATGATACATGAATAATCATAGACACTACAAATTCTGTATACAATAAACTAATTTAATGGATAAAGAGATCAGAGATATCACAAAGCAGAGTTTGTTTAATCTGGTGTACTATGTATTATACATCACAAACTCTCCAGAGATGGTAGATGTATACAAAGAAGCTGTATAATATTGCACTTAAAACTAGTTGACAACAGAAGAAAGCAGGAGCTGAAAAATCAAAAGAAGCCAAATGTAATGACAATAACTTCCACAGTGTCTTCTCCTTTCTGTATTAAAAGTGGTAAAAATAAAATGACCCTTGTATTATTTGCCCTTTGTGGCTCCTTTTACTTTTGACAATAAGTGTACTTCATGTTTTTTTCTATTTCCTTTTGGCTAAGAAAGCAGTTAAGCTGAAGTAGCTATGGCCAACATTCTCACAGATGATAAGTAGCATCCTCTGCATCTACCCGATACTTTCTCAGCTCAGCTCGCTGAATCATTATTAGTGACAAATCAGCAAAAGGAAATCCTGACTTTAAATTGCCCATAGAGTTCTCCAAAGCTTTTAACAAAGTATATTGCAGAAATTAAATTTCCCTTTACATTTATATTCATCATAAAAACTATATATGCTAGTACCGTGTTATGGATTAGAAATGCTTTTTCAAGAAGCAACTTATGTAATGTCTGGTACCAGGTGAGGCTGTTTATTATACCATTTGTGTTCATTTTAAAGAGTCTCCTTTTAATAAAATGAAGATATAAACCTTTAGTTTATTTTCTGTGTTGCCATTTAGAAGTACAGCATCCCCAGATTACATTAGTATTTTTTCACTTGTTCAAAGTTTTGGAATCTCACACATTCATGCCTGTTGAATGCTTTTCACAGGTCTCTAATTATGAGTTGAATCTTCACAAGTCTAAATTATGCTTGATGATAATTATCTTTACTTAGATTTTTCACGCATTGAGTTACTGAGTTGATTTAAATATTTAGGCACTTACTTTTGAAAAGATTATTACATTCTGATGATATCTATAATGCTTAGAATAATATTAACATGAAACTGAGAATTCTGATAAATTCTAATATATATGTAGTGCTCAGAATAATATTAACATGATACTGAGTGACAGTATATCTACTTTATATCTGTTTTCTAAAGCACCTATTTTGAAAAAAATATAATTTTGCAAGTACATTTTTCTATTGGAACTCGTGTTTACAACAGACTCCAATACCATTTTATTTTGTTCATAAAGATCTGCTTATGATTTTCATGGTTTCCTAATGTGGGATTCAGAAATGTTACCACCAGCAGTAAGCCCATTTTATTACTGACTGTAGCTATTTTAAATTCACATGCAGTCTTACTGCAGTGCCTTAACTCAAAGAGGTGTAGCACCATAGGGTGCCGTCTATATAGTCTGTTAGAAATGCTAATGAGGCACTCCAGGGGAGAGGCATATGTATATTAGCCAACTGCTCTGCCCCAGAAATGCCCATGGTAAGAGCTTTATGCAGCCAGTCAATTTGTAGAACTGCTGAGCTGTATAAATCTTTGCCACTGACTGTGGTAATTAACTCAGTCAAAAGGTTGTTTTCAACCATTATGGACAGGTGGTGATGGGGTGTGCATGCTTGTTTGTACATGCATGGCTGTATATGTGAGTGTATGTACAGATATGTTGGGTGTAATATTAGTTTGTGTGAATGAGTGTGTGTCTACTTGGCCAGTTGCAGTAAGGGGGTTGGTTAAAGATAGGCATGATAGGGATTTGTGTGTGTGTGTGTGTGTGTGTGTGTGTGTGTGTGTGTGTGTGTGTGTGTGATTGCATGGGTGGTGTTTGATGTACAGAGAGAGAGTATGTGTGTGTTTTTGTGTGTGTGTGGTGGATGCCAAACCTCTTAACTCATCCTCGACTACTGAGCAGTGGATGTAATATGGGGGGAGGTGAAACTAGACACAGGGAAACATTTTACATAATGCTGTATCTCAGCAAAACATAATAAAATAACCTGCTATTTGGCAAAAAGCCGCAAGTCAGAATGAAAAGTATTAAAATCTAATGACAAGCATTATTGATTGAGTAGAAGGATCCCTGACTTCTGAGGGTTGTGTTCAAGACTTCTACAAAAAGCCAAGGGAAACATTAGATGTCTTTCAACATGTTACTCTAATCCACTACAAAAGTTAATGGAACAACAGGATGCATTGACTCAACAATAATAAGCTAAATGAAACTCTAATGTCTGGCATTATTGAATGATAGCAATTGTTTGTGATTTTTAAGGCACAGAGATAAATTGGGGATGTTCTATAAACTCATGGACAGATAAGAGGTATGGCAGAGTGTCCCTGTATGTCTGTGTTTGTGTGACTGTTCTGTGCATTTGTATGTGTATATGTGTGTGGAGGAATGATTGGGGAGATGCTTCTGGTAACATAATAGATCAACTGCAAGCGGTGATTACAGCAAGAGTAGCAGAAAAGGGGCTGTTAATGCTTACAGTAATCACAGAGAGATTCAGAAACATGCAAATTAACTAATATTGAGGTCTTTTCTCATTACAGCTAAGGTGTCTCTGAATCTCTGATTACCACTATCATAATAAAAGTTCCTTTTTGCAGCAGTCTTACCACTTGCAACCAGGCCTGTTTCTGAATCCTGGTCTTTGTCTACCAAACTCATGGTGGTATAAAAGTTGTACACTTTGTGTCTGATATTTAATTATAAAGGGTACTATGCAATACATGCTAGAAAACCACAGGTAAAAGTGCTTACTAATGAAAATTACAATTCACAATCCTAAATATAAATGTGTGAAAGTCTAGAAACCAAGTGTATGAATGCTCATAGTACATACAAATTAACTTATTACACATGTTACAGTTTAGAATTTTGATCATAATTTCATTCATAAAATATAATATTTATGTACCCAGAAGTCTTAGGTTGCACACAAGTCTTTGTGCAGATTGAATCACAGACAGTCATTAACATTCACACAAACACACAAATAAATAAATAGTGCACCATGTATGTTATCTATTCTGACTGCAACAGTAGTTGTCACTGGTCAGCTTATAACAACTTAGTACTAAATGTGAACAAGACAAGAGATGATTGTGGACTACAGGAAAAATCACAAGGAACATTCTCCCCTCACCATCAATGGGGAAACAGTTGAAAGAGTGAGAAGCATGAAGTTTCTAGAAGTGCACATCGATGAGGACTTGTCTTGGAACAAAAATACAAATGCCATTGTCAAGAAAGCGCACCAAAGAATGCACTTTTTAAGAAGGCTGAGGAGAGCAATTCACCCATCGACAGTTCTCACTACCTTCTACAGAGGTATGATAGAAAGCATCCTGGTGAACAGCCTTGTAGTATGATATGGAAGCTACTCTACCTCTGAGTGGAAATCCCTCCATAGAGTGGTGAAGACAGCCGGGAGGAGCATTAAGACCACCTTACCACCTATCCATGACTTGTACATATCCAGATGTCTCAGCAGAGCTGGAGGAATCATTAAAGGCTGCACTCACCCTGCTTACAGACTGTTCCTGCATCTATCATCTGGAAAGCACTTCCAGAGCATACATTGCAGAACTACGAGGTTCAGGAACAGCTTCTTCCCCAATGTCATCAGGCTGCTGAACTCTAGTAACCACTACACTCCATGATGTCTAACTGGGTCAGTAGAAACTGTCTCAAATTATGCATTAACCTGGCTACCAGTCTCATCTAATACTTAGTGCAATATTCACCATGACTGTAACTTATAGGCCATCTAGGGTACTAGCAATGCAATAAAATATCTCTTCTTTCAGTGCAGTACATGTTGTGAATTCTTAAATTAACTATAGTGCAATACTCTAAGGTCCATAGTGCAGTACTCTAATGTTCACAGTGCAATACTCAAATGTCTCTTTCTGTGCAAGGATCAATGCAATGTCTTAACCAAGTACCTGTGTAATACTAAAGTCTCATGCAATTAAGTGTTAAGTTTGAAAAGTGTTAAAATGTGTTTCTAATTATGTACAATATTAGTCTGTCTACCTGCATGTCTGTGATGTAATAGGTGTTATATGTGCAAATGTCTGTGAAAATAGTCTATATGTTGTCTGCACCTTGAGTCTGGAGACACGGAATTTTGTTCAGTTTTTGCACTTGTGTGATTTCTGAATGACAATAAAGTTTACTTTGACTTTGGTCAGGATGTATAATTTCTTACTCTCCTGACAGGAGTGGTTGGGCCATTTCCACTTAGGTGCATGAAGGCTGGATATTGTATGTCTGTTGTGCAAAAGGATGGAAGTATATGTTGCAAGAGGTGGATACTAGCAATGCAGACTTGGAAAAATAATGGCAGTAAAAATACTGGTCAAGAGGACTTTACAGAGGTCAAGTCGAGATTGGGAGATAGTAATGGGACAATGCAGATCTCCTCTGGCAGATTTGTAGAACAGTTTCTGGATTACCTGATGCCTTACATTTGGTGTCACAGACAAGAGCATAACAATTGCCAGGGATGTGTAAATTCCACATAGATTATTACCTGCCAGGTATAGCTGGTGCAGGGACTGCCACATATATAGTGATCTGGAAATGTGCCATTGATGATGTGCCTGAATGTGAAAGCTGGCAAGCACACTGCTCCAAAACTTGTCATATGGAATATGACCACAAATGATGTGTAAAATGGGTGTGCTCATGATGCTGGTAAATGTCACAATGCCAATATTAGTCAGTTTAGTGATGCACATCAAATTTTTGAAAATTGTCTTGCCTGTCCCCCTCCCCAATACAAATGGTAAATGCTGCCACCAGAGTTAGACAGGCCTTCATGCCTTTCAAAGGGTGATCAATTATTAAAAAAAAATTAAATATCAAAATAAATTACAGCTATGACTGGAAGCAGCCTGGCATTTGGGGTGACCTGTTGAGTATCAAATGGGTTTAAGCAGTCTTTAATCTCTAAAGTACACACTGATTGTCCAGCCACAATGTAAATAATTAACATTTAATAATAAGTAAAATGATTACAAGAATGTAAATCAATAACTTTCAATGAACACCAGAATTCAGTCAGCAGAAACATAAAATTAACTGTAGGATCCAGCTCCAGACAAGTGGAGTACCTCAGGGTTCAGTCCGGGGATGCTCTTGTTTGGCATCTATTTCTCTGAAGTACAGGCCAACACTAAGGGACTCTGGCTAACAAAGTAGGCAGATGACTGCAAACTGGGAGCCATTATTGAATCCCCAAATGATGTGGATATTCTACAAAAGTGCCTTAAAGAAACAGATGCTTGGTGCCAGAGCCATGGGCTCAAGCTCAATGCCAAGAAACGTATAGTTATCCCCTTTGGGAAAAATCATGTACCTGTGAATTATCACATAGGTGGCAGTACACAACACTGAAAGTGTGATAAGAAACTTAGGGACACAGGTGGACAGTGGTCTCACCTTCGATAACCACATTGCCACAACAGTCAGGAAATCCTTCTATGTGGCACACCACATCACTAAGATCTTTTCATCCAGAAAAAAGGAGGTCATTGTCCCACTGTACTCATCCCTCATTAGACCCATTATAGAATACAATGCCCCATTTGGTATGTACTACTCAAGACATCTGCAACAACTGGAAAGGCCGCAGAAATACCTCACTAAAAGAATCACAAGCCTAAAGCAGATGCCCTATGCTGACCGTCTAAAAAAGCTTCACCTATACTCTGTTGCATGTTGTCTACTCAGAGGAGATCTCTGTTTAACATACAAGGCCATGTCAAACCCAGAGCTGTTGGACATGCTACACTTAAAGAAATCCCAATCCCTCAGAGACACATGCTCCAGTGATCTAAACCTTGTCATCACAATGAACAAAACATGCTGGAGGGATAGGTTCCTGACCCAGAGACTCCCCAGGCTCTGGAATAGACTGCCCATACATGTCAAGCAGAGTGCCTCTTTGGCCCTCTTTAAAAGGAACCTTGATGATTGGATGGGAGATAGGAAATTCACCCCGGGGATCACGTCAGTTGTCCTGCTAGACAGGGGTCCAGGGAAGTAAATACTGTGGGAAGAAATAGCCAGGGAATTGTTATGGCTATGCTTGTATAGGCCCTAGGGCCGATAGCCTAGTACCAACCTATGATAGAATTCCATCATCTTAGTAAAAACTCTATCTAAATAACTAAACTTTCCTAATCTAACTAGAGAATACTGTCCCTGATCTAATCTAAAATATCACAGCAAGGTAAAGGCAGATTTACACTTTTTGTTGAGTCCTTTTTTTTCCTGGGTATCCACTGCTGTTTGAAAAAATCAGCGGTTCAAATAATCACCTAGCAATCAGGAACATTAGAAAGACATCACCCGCTGTTCATCTAATTCTCCACAAACTGTTTGTGCTTTAGAATCTCCCTTACAATCATGTGCAGTCAGAAATGTATCAAACACTGACATACTCTTTAAAACGTTTTGTATAAACAAGGAGATACTCAACATTTTTGAAAACGTATTTACATTTTCACAATTAGACATGCTGGCATACAATACAAGTTAATCTGAGAATATACACAAATCTCCTGCCAGACTTGCTAACACAGATGACGGTGTTTTTATTTTATTCAACCCCCCCCCCACCCCACCCCCGTTTATGAATCAAGCACAATTTTCAAGTGATCCCTGAAAACTGATGCTTGAGAAAATGGGCCTACTTGGGAATTTTAACCCACTCCTCTCCTGGATGATCCATCTGCATTGGCATTATTAACCCCACTGCTATGTTGTATGGTCACCATATGCTTGCAATCCTAAACTCCATCTCAGTAACTTGGCATTTTGCTTACTGACCCTATTAAGCCACGTTAAAGGATTATGATCTGTGAGTACAGTGAATTTTCGGTACTTTTCCATTATCGGGGCAACACTTCATAGTACAACTTCAAATGTAACATGGTAGTGCATATTAACAGTAGGTGATATAATATGAATATAGTATTGTGTATTTGTTGTATTTGTATTGACTCTTATTTTATCATTAAATAAGTTGCAACTGTGATTAAAATCAACGCACAGCTTCAGTTAAAGTTTTCAATTGGAAAACAGCTGTTACGTAGGAACGCATTGTTTTTAAAGTGGCAGACAGTACTTATTTACCGTTGCCTTTTTCAAGTAATAGGAATGAACATAATTTGAAGAAGTTAATTTCCTGCTTGCAGTCATTAACTTGTTATTGATATACATGTATGTAAAATTGCTTGACATTCACAACAATAGTTAAAGAATGACAGCAGACAAAATAAGTAATGTTTAAGTATGTTGAACTGTACATAAGTTACAAAAATGGAGTCAGTGGCACTTATTCAGGAGGCCTGAATGTAGAAATGTCTGTCAACATAATAGAAAATAGGGAATTCTTGGGGTTACCACGTCTCCACATAAACCCTGCCAAGTAAGACTCTAGATGATGTCTGGCACTACCCCGATGTCTTTTATTCCACCATTTTGCACTTCCCCATAATCGCTCCACAGTTTGTGTATGGCAGCCACTATCTGGATCCAAAAAATTATATTTACAATTCACAGTAAAGTGATCGTATCCAGCATCCCTTAATTCATCAGATTTGTAAGCCTTCCAGCAAACTGAATAGATAATGCTACCTTCTTCTATAATGTTTTGAATGACAAGTTAGTAAGGTTCGGTCAGAGCGGTCAAGGACAGATACAAGAAAACATTGTTTAGACTCATGAGACAATCCTCCAGAAAACCATTGTTGTGGAAGAACACAACCAACATTACTTTTTCTCCTAGTGAAAAGACTTTCATCAACCTCAACAATTTTGTTTAATCCACCAATTTTAATGGAAGGCTTTGAAAGTAATGCAGTAACACACATTTCTCGCATATAGTTATTCCAATCCACGATAGGGTTGTGATTCATGTATAACTGAAGTTCACAAAACTCGGCAGGTGTCAATTCCTGGCACTAGAAATATATAAATCTTACTGCAGTAAGGAAAGGGATGCGAGACCCCTCAAACCAATTTTGACTTCGTAAACCCGTTTTTTTCCAAACATTCATGTGTGCAACGCCATTTAGGTGCTTCCTTATTACTGTAAAAAAGTTTCATAACGTGTTTGTTAGAACAAAATCTTTCCTTATGCAATATTCCTTTGTCCTGTAAAAATTGAATAGCATACTCTTCATCCTTCGGCAATTGCTATATAATCCATGGAACGTGGGAAATAAGTAATGTAACTTTGACAGGATTGACACTATCTGTGACAGACACATCCTCAGCTACCTCCATATTCCAAGCGCGTGTTAATAATTAGAATAAAATGACAAGTGAGAACTCAATCTTCCAAACTGATTGTCCATACATAAATAAATGACAATATATTAATAATCACTTATTTATTTATTTATTACTTATTTGTTTGGAGGTGAAATTTACTTTGAGAAGGGTTCCATAATAAGTAGCAAGACTGGTTTCCACTGAATGATTTTAAACATACACTTAAGTTCTGGCTTCATTATCCAGGTACATACAATCAAACAAACATATAGATCGGTTGTAGGAAAAATCTTTACAATCTGGTTAACAGACATGTTAAGGTACTGGATTTCAGCTGGATGATCACATTGAAAGTGTTGCCCTGATAATGGAAAATTACAAAATTTTCTCCCATAAAGATAAGACTGCAGCTTTTGCAATACCCACACTATGGCTAAACACTCTTTTCCATGGCTGCATGACACTGTTCTCTAGGTTGGAATCTACGGCTCAGATATACCACTGAGTGTTTTTCTCCTTCTGCAGAAACTTGGCTAAGTACAGCCCTCACCCCATAATTTGAAGCATCTACATGTACAATAAATTCTTTATTATAATCTGGGCTGGCTAACATAGGAGGTCCTCCCAAAATTTCATTATGTTTATGGAATGCCTGTTCACAATCTGTGGTCCACACTACCTTGTCCAGTTTATTTTTCCTAGTTTGGTCAGTAAGGGGTGCAGCTATGGTACTGTAATTGGACAAAAATTTCCTATAGTACCCTGCTGTCCTTAAAAATGCTCTCAGTTATTTCTTAGTAACAGGAACTGGCCATGCTTGAATAGCCTACCACTCTGTGTCCTAAGTAAGTGACCTCTGCCATACCCACTTGATACTTACTAGGTTTAATGGTTAATCCTGCCCTACTTAATATATCCAAGGCCTCCCTCACATGTTGGTCTGCAAATGCCTTTAGCATTGTCTTCAAAGTATAGTTTAAACTTTCCACAAGACTATTAGTATGGGGATGGTAGGGGTGGTCTTTAGATGTTTCACCCCACAATGCTTCCACAGACAAGTCAGCAGGTCTGACATGAAGTTGGCAACTCGGTCAGTAAGTATTTCCTGTGGAAAACCTACTCTGCTGAAGATTTCTAGCAAAGCATTTGCCACCTTCTCTGCCTCAATAGATGACAGAGCCACCACCTCAGGATATCTGGTAGCACAGTCTACTACCACCAAGATGATGGAGTACTCAGGGGTCTCACACTATCCAGGGCCACTCTCTGAAATGGCTAACAGGCAAAGACATTAACAGAGCCTTAGCCTGGTCCCCCACTTCACCAATTTTTGGCATTGTTCACAAGTCCCACAATATCCTAGCACATCCCTCACAATCCTCGGCCAATAGAAATTTTGCAAAATACATCTCTTAGTATGTCTTGTGCTCAAATGACCTAAGAAAACAATGTCATGTGCTACGGCTAATAATGGCAGATGGTTAGCTCTAGGCACTACCAACTGCCATATTACTTCACCTTCTAGCCCACTGAGAGGAGTTCACTCTCTATACAAACTTTTGTTCCAGTATACAGACTCACCTCTTCCTTGAGCTTCAGGTGCTGCCTGAGCCATCTCCCTCAAGCTTTGTAATCTGGGACCCTTAAGTTGAGCCTGTCTCAACTCTACCTTTATGACCTTCACTGGCTCCCCTTCCACAGGAATCCTAGTCTCTTCTGAAAACTGTGTCTCGCTGTCACTTTGGGTACAACCACTCACCTCTGTCCTCCCAGTCACTGTGTCCAAGGGAACATCAGTACCCACCAGCAGCTGTAGCTCACATTCAGACTTACTGCTATCACATAGCACCTTCTCTGAAACAGCCACCACGCCAGTCCCAGCTTCAGTTATGAGATCTTTCTGGGCCTCTCCCCGACTACCAGACCTACATGCCTTTCTCCAAGCCTGACTGCATGTACACAAGGTACTGCACAATCAAAGTCATTCCCTATCAGGACATCTGCAGGAATATCTTCAAACACACCAACTTGCCTGCTTCCTCTTCCACCATCCCAGGCAAGATGAACCCTAGCCAACGGTATTTGGAATGGAGGTCCCTCCCAGTGCTCTGACTAGAGTGGACTTCCAAAGCAAGTACTGCTCTTCTCTAACCACTGCAGGCCTAACAATGGTTATATCAGAAGCTGTGCCCCTCTTAGCAGTTACCTGCTTACCATCTACTAAGATAAGATATACATTTTGGTGATAATTTGGCACCCCACTTGTTTCTAAACAACTTACCACAGAATGTTTGCCATCCACACTTACTGGCTCCCTTACCTTCTGTTTCTCACCTTGCCTTGATGGACATTTGGTTGCTATGCGTCCCCTCTGTTTACACTTAAAACATCTAATGCCTAACCGGGCACTTGGATTAGTAGTTTCCCTGTTACTGATGTCCTCTGTTGTAGTGGTTTAGACAGCCCCCACATGGATTGCCTTATGTCCATCTGCAGCACTGGCTATCCCTTTCTTATGCAGTGGTGCTCTACTTGCCAAGTAGAGTTCCCCTTTTCTCCCCAACTCCTCTGGAGAGTTACACTCACTGTATGCTAACCAGACTCTCATGTCATCAAACAATGTACTGTGGGCTTGTTGTCTCACCAAGAGGTCTGCCAGTCCCTCAGAAATAGTGACCTGACACCCACTCACCCATCTGTGAAAGTAAGTACTTAAGTCATCAAAATAATCATGTACACTTTCATTTTCCTTGTGTCTATGTTCACAAAACGTTTTTCTATATGCCTCAGGTGAAAGTTTGAAACAGTCAAGTAAGCAATATTTCACTTTGTCATAATTCAAATAATCTACATCACTTAACCATACTACAGGGTGAACAGCTTTACCTTGGAGTAAGGGAGTCATGAGCCAAACCCAGAGCTCACAGTCAACATCAAATTACCTACATACCTTGTCAAAGATATGAATAAAACTCTCAAAGTCATCACCATCCCTGTACTGAGGAAAATGTTACGGCTTCTGGGGTCCAGTTTCTCCCATCCCCATTACCTCCATGACCCTCTTGAAGAGTTTGAAGCTCCATTTCATGCTGGTGCTGTCTCTCATTGCCCTCGACTTCTAGGCACTTCAGTCTCTCTGCTGATTCCAGTTCAAGACGTTTGGCCTCCAGCTGCAGTTTGTCCTTAGCCTCTCAATGTCGCATTCACTACTCAGACTCCAGAATTTGCATTTGCTTCTCAGCCTCCAGTTCCAATCTCCTTAACTCCAGACAGCTTCTCAGGTCCTCTGAAGAAAATGTGGACTATCACATCTTGGCAGGTTGTATATCACCAATTCCAAACTGGATATCTTCCAATCGGCTGGTGTGAGCTGTGGCTGCAACTAAGGCTGAAAGCATTGCTTCCTTGGTCAGGTTGGCATGCACCAATCCTCTGGTTTCACACTCCTTAGCCAGCGGGATCTTTGTCAGCTTGCTAAAATCTTCTGCTGACATCCTTGCTAGCTATCCCTGACTATCTAACTAAAAAAATATATAAATAAAACTGTGGTGGATTGAAATTCTGAATGCTTACCTTGTGGCTGTCAAGAGTGCACACCTTAATGACAACTACCCACAAGCCACTGGAATCCAACTGAAAATCCCACTAAGCTGCCAACAATTAAATGTGATGTCTGCTAATATACCACCAGACTGCTACCAGTAATGTGACATACAATCAATATCCCACTGGACTGCCACGAATAATGTGACGTTCCCCACTTAAAACCCAGGTCAGTAATTAGGAAGCCTCGATCCTCACCACTGACTCCTGTGTGGGAGCATCACTCCAAGTCAGACTGCTGACCAGTCACGAGTGAAGTCCCACAGGGATCGGTTTTGGGTCCTCTCCTGTTTGGTATCTACTTCTCAGAAGTCCAGGCTAATATGAAGAGACTCTGGCTGGCAAAGTTCGCAGATGATTGCAACTTGGGAGCCATTATTAACTCCCCAAGTGGTGTTGACATCCTACAGAAAGGCCTCACTGAGACCAACGACTGGTGTCAGAACCATGACCTTAAGTTCAATGCCAAATAATGTGTAGTCATCCCCTTTGGGAAAAACCCAGTTCCCATGAATTACCACATACCTCACTAGACACCTGCAACAACTGGAGAGGCCACAAAAGTACCTCACAGAGAGGATCCTAGGCCTTAAACACTTGTCCTATTTGGACAGACTCAAGAAACTCCAACTAGTCTCTGTCTCATATCGCCTTAGAGGTGATCTCTGCTTGACTTACAAAGCCATGCCTGACCCAGCTCTGTTAGAAATGCTACATCTAAAGAAATTCCAATCCCTCCACACCACACACTCCAGAGACCTCAACCTCATTACCACAATCAACAGAATGTGCTGGAGGGACAGGTTCATAATCCAGAGACTGCCCATGCTATGGAATAGACTTCCCATACATGTCAAACAGAGCACCTCACTGGCCCTCTTCAAGAGAAATCTTAATGAGTGGATGAGAAATAGAAAATTTACCCTGGGGATCACTCCAGTGGCTCTACTCGACAGAGGTACTGGGAACTAAGGTCAGGTGGCATGATGCCAGGGTAATCCTATGGGCTAGGCTTCTAAAGGCTCCAGGGCTATTAGCCTACTACACATCTATGAACCTATGGAAAACATGAGAGCACAGAGCACACAAGAGTGAAATTCCACAATTTCCATTAAGAGGAACATACTCTTTTTTACCAGGGACTGCACTACATACTTCTGTCCACCCCAAATATAATCTCTTATTATGAACTGAGTTATTAAAAAAATTAAATATTAAAATAAATGATGGCCATGACCAGAAGCAGCCAGTTATTCGGGGTGACCTGGAGAGTATCAAACAGGTATAAGCACTCTCTAATCTCTAAAGAACTCACTGATTGTCCAGCCACAATGTAAAGAAATGAAAAACATTTAATGAGTAAAATAATTACAAGAATGTAAACCAATAACTTTCAATAAACACCAGAATTCAATCACCAGAAATATAAAATTAAACTGTAGGACAGAAGTTCATCATCTTAGAAAAACTCTAAATAACTAAACTTTCCTAATCTAACTAGAGAATACTGTCCCTGATCTAATCTAAAACATTACAGCAAGGCAATGGCAGGCTTAGGGTTTTTGTTGAATCCATTTTTTCCTGGATATCCACTGCACAGTACTGTGACTGACTGGAGCTCTTCACTAACTGCTGCTCTTCACAAACTGCCCACAACTGACTTCAGCAGTCTCTTTTATGTAGTCCAGGTTAACAGTCTCAACTGTCTTATTTTAAAAAAATAACAGTCAGCTGTTTGAAAAAGTTATTTTCCTGTCAATCAGCTGTTCAAATAATCACCTAGCAACCAGGAACATTATAATGTCATCCCCACTGTTCAGCTGATTCTCCACAAACTGTTTGCACGTTTGTGAGGGAGATTCTGAAGTACAATCAGAAATGTATCAAAGCACCAATAGACTCTTTAAACATTTTGTATAAACTTTGGAGATGCTCAATATTTATAAAAACTTATTTACATTTTCACAATTAGATATGCTGGCATACAATACAAGTTAATCTGAAAATATACACAAATCTCCTGCCAGATATGTTAACATGGATGGTGGTGTTTTCATTTTCTTCACACATGGTTAGGCTTGTTAAGGCCCTAGGACCATTAGCCTAATAACCTCCTATGAACCTATAAGCTATAGAAAAAATCAGATAGCTGTATTATGTGTACACTGACAGATAATTTCTGTTGCAGCACCAGGGAAACAAGAAGCTAATCAGTCCATTTTCTGTGAGAGGAAGTAGTGCCATGTGTTTTTACTGCTTGCAATATGCATGCCTATATACCTTCCCTTGTTAAACCTGTGTTTGTTTTTCCCTGAAAGTGTTCATGTATGTATGCTCCATCCCAAAACAGAGAACTTTGTATTATAAGTTTTATCTGTGCAGTCAACAATAACTACAGGCCAGGCCTTATTATATTCAATAAAGTGCCCTATATTACTTATGCAAGCCATTACTGATAGCACAATGCCAGTCATAGTAAACATCTGCCTAAAAAAGCAGAACTTATGGATGGCATCACCACTGTACAATGCAGATGCAAATACCTACTGTATTATAGCTTTTAGCCTGCCTAGAGTTAGTTACACATTTTATAGTGCCCTATCACATGATACCTGGCATAGGAACCTCCTGTCCTGTGGTATGTATCTTGTATTGGGTTTACTGTCCATATGGAGAGTGACACAATTATGCTGTGACAGGCATGTTTACATCCTGTATTATGGAATGCACCCTGACTAAAGATCTATGTATGTTCTGAGTGTCCCCACTGTGCAAAGCCAAATGTATTGAATTTTTTTAGTATGTCTAGGGCTTGGACTAAAATTCACTGCACATATAGATGACACCACCATTGTATAATATCAAGGATGGTTACCTCCTGTGCTGTGGAATGTGCCCTGCCTAGAGTAGACTGACATCATGACTGAGCCCGGTTTCATTAAGTCATATATAGTTACCTCCTGTACTGGTACCTCTACCCTTCCTAAAGGTGACTGTGCTTACAGAAGGCAACATTGTTGCATGAGAACAAATACAGCTTCACCCTGTAATCCTTTGAGTCATATCTAAAAAATTGTTGTACGTACTGACTGTGGCCCTGTTGTGTAATTCTTGGTGCATGTGTGTGTATGTACTGCAGATGTGTATGCTAGGCAGTGCTATTATTATGGGAAATTGAGCTGGTTGCCATGGCATCACCAACATGGACATGCCTGAATGAGCACCATGCTCTTTGTAACTTTGTCATCCCATCCTTTGAGGTGACAGGAAATGTAAACTTGAAATGGTAATAATGATACTTATAGCCATGTATGATAGTGGTTGCATATTATTGGTGGCACAGAAAAAAATTCTACTGGTCATAACATTGTTGTGGTTGGGATATTGGGTACTTATTTTATGTGGTTTATTAACCACTCTCAGAGCTATTGATTATGATGCTATTATCGTGACTATACATATGGATGATGGAGTTACAGAAATGTGCCACCACCTGATCACTGTCATGTGACCAACTGCTATGTGCATATGCTCTATGTTGTTTCTTATTGCTGTCTTTACAGTCTAGGAGGAGGAGGATTATGAAACTAGGTAACAAGAGGAAGGAGGTGGCAACTGTCATAGTGAAAGTGTTGAAGAGGTCAGAGGGGTCTCTGCATTGCAGACTGGCAAATTCTGAGAGCATGGTGACTGCGAATGACAATGGGACTGAACATCTTTGAGCATCCATCCAGGAGAGTTACAAAGGTCTTTCATGGGCCTGCCATCATAAGTGGGCTCTGGCCCCAAGTGCTGGGTTTCTCTATCACCTGAGGGAAAACTACAGTGTTTTGTATGGCAATACTAGGCAAACTGTGGTACAGAGTTTAACATTGTCACCTCACAGCAAGAGGGTCATCGGTTTGATTCTCAGATGCGGTGCCTTCTGTGCAGAGTTTGCATGTCTTCCCTGAGTTCATGTGGGTTTTTTCTGGATGCTCCTGTTAACTCCCACATTCCATAGACATGTGTCTGGAGCATTTGTCCCCAGGCCTTCACTGAAAATGGGCTTTGTCAGACTTACCCTGTAAGTAAATGTTAAATAAAAATAGCATGGTGGTCCTTGTGTGTGTGTGTGTGTGTGTGTGTGTGTGTGTGTGTGTGTGTGTGTGTGTGTGTCTGTGTGTGTGTGTGATGGGATGTACAAAACACTCCTCTAGCTTGGCATCATGAACACTGTAATATTTCCTACCGGGTTGCTTATCAAAATAACCCCTCTACACAATGCTTGATTATTAGAGTAACAAAGACAAACACTATGGGATCTTCCATGTAACCCAACCCCCCAGTTTTGTCCCCGAGTTTCTTGGGACACCTATTTCATGGGGTAAATTAATAAGGAAGTAGCTAAGGGTCATGTGTGTGGGGTATATATTATTTGGGGATTAACTTACTTATTGTTGACCTCTGTCTATCTGAGACATGGGTGCCAGGCCGGCAGGTGAATTTGTGATTTCCCATCCAGTGATCATTTTTCATTTTGAACAGTCAGGGATGAACTCTGGTTCGTGTAGATTGGGAGCTTATGCCACAGTGCGGGGATCCTTTGAGACACATATTGGTCCCTCCAGCAGGTTTTATTTATGTTGAAAAGTTCAGGTACATGGATATAGTGTTTCTGATGTTGTTTGTCTTGCAGATGTGCAAGTGATCCATCAGAGCTTGATCCAAGTATGCTTTATATACTTGGCATAGATCGTCTCAGAGAAAGTTGTCAGAGATTGAGTAAAGAGATAGGGCCTTAAGATATCTGTGTAGGACAGAGAATTCATACCCTGGATTCTCCTGGTATGAAACTTTTGACAGGGTCTCAACTGTTGCAAGTGCCTTGCTAGGTCTATGCTATGTCTATGGGGCATTGTACTCATTGATGTCCTGAGTAGAGTGGTACCATTACTTCATTGGACCTGGATGCCATACTCTTGCTTATGAGTTGGGTGCGTAGTATGATTTCCTTACTATCTTACTATATGTTGGTTGAACACCTGATTATTATCTATATATGTTCCCAGATCCATAACTATCGGGTCAACTCTTTAGGGGTGTGTTATCAATGGAGTAATTTGCTTAGGTGGATGCTTTCCCAAAAGACATTATAATGCATTTCTTTGCACTGACTTTTAATCCTTGGCTTTCACACCAGTCAATTGTTTGTGTTAGACCCTCTGTAGAGTGTTGGTGTCATGAGGAGAATCTATGATGCTTCCCAAGTTGTAGTCATCTGTGAACTTGGTGAGCCAGCGGCCTTTGGCATTAGCCTTGACTTCTCAGAAGTAGATTTCAAACAGGAGCAGGGCCACTGCAGAGTCCTGGGGTATTCGTCTAGTGACCGGTTTCTTGGTGGAGGTAGTCTCACCGATTCTGACTTCTTGGGACCTATCTGTGAATCAGCTGGCATTCCAGTGAGTTAGCTAGGCATTTATATCTAGTTTTGAGAATTTGTGAACAATGCCTGAGTGGAGTGAATGCCTTGGACAGCTCAAGGTATGCACCATCTTCCCTTATCTATAGCCATTGTGACCATCCTGAAGAAGTGCAGCAGGTTAAGTACAGAAAACCTTCCTTTAACAAAGCCAAAGTGGGATGGGTCCAGTATCTTTAGATTGCCAATATCCTTGCTAATCATTTACATTATAATTCATTCCATGGCTTTGAACATTAGACTTGTCAGACTGATGGGTCTGTAGTTCTGGGGTCAGTGGATGGGCCACTCTTATGAAGATGGATGACCGTTACAGCTGTCCATTCATCTGGCATGTACTCTCTTTTGAGGTTGTAGTTGGAGTGCCTCAAGTGGTCCTTCCTACTAGGTCATATTTTAAGTGATTAGGATGCAAAAGTGGGATATTGTCAGGATCCATTAAAGCAGTGTTTTTGGCTTTAGTGAGCACATCCAGGACTTGTTCCCTGTTGATAGTTGGGGATATGCTAGAAGGGATTTCACAGGGGCTAGTTGGGAGGAGTGGAGGTGAAGTTACAGCTAAATTTATCAGCCAGTAGATTTACTGTGTCACTCTGGTCAGTGAAGGCCGTGTCATTAACTGCCAGTTCTGCACACTGTTGATTATTACCTTTACGATTCTTGACATAGCTGAAGAAGGCTTGTGATTGTTCTTAACTTGAGAGGCTATCCTGACCTCATAATTGGCCTTGCTGGACTTTGTTGGACTTCTTAGTTTCTTATTGAGTTGAATTGGAGACCTCTTGTCTCTATGATAGTTGCTTTTTCAGATTTTAGCTATAACTTTTTTCCTTTGTTATACATCCTGTTAAGGTAAGGATTCCACCAGTGTGGTTTATCTTTGATGTTAGATATGGGCTTACTTCTAGTAGGTACAGCAGCCTCAATGCAGCCATTTCCATGTTTGTACAGGGTTTCTGTAAATAATTCTGCATAGGTAGTTGTGTTCTTGGGGTTTGGGGGAGCTGTGAGTTTTGACAAACCTTTGATTAATAGGATGTAGCTTGCTTTAGTGTAGTTCCTGACTGTTACAGATTTTGTTGTTTTTTTTTTTTGGGTTGAATTTTATTTTGAGGGAGACAGCTTTGTGGTCTGACTTCACCAATGAGGATGTGACATGCAGTACTCTCACATATTGATGAGTACTAGGTCCAATATGGTTGCTCCTCTGGTTGCATGATTCACTTTCTGGTCCAGGGTGTTTGTGTTGAAGTTCAGGAAATGATGTGCCCATGAGTTAGAAGCAGTGTACATTTCCCAGTTTATAGATGGGTAGTTAAGTCCCTCATGAATAAGGTATTCAGTCAGATGGTGTGTACCTCTAGTAGGTCCAGCTAAGAGTTGTGGGCTTTGTGGGTCACAGAGGGTGACCTATAGCTGGCCAGTACATGGTAGGGAACCTTGTATATGGAGAATTTGATGTGGATGAACTCCAGGGCATCATCCTGTTTAACCAACCTAGAGCTGTATTTGCAGGTAACCTAGATTGAGACACCTCCATCTTTAGCCCCTGTCTGTAATGCTGTTGGTCCAAATGTGTGGAAGGGCGTGTAGCTTTCCACTGCTGGATTACTTTATGTGGCTTTAAACCAAGTTTTGTTAACAGCACATATTTCTACATTCTCCAGAGTAAGGAGGGCTTGTAGTGTGTGGAATTTCTTGTTTAGGCTCTTAGCACTGAGCAGTAGCGCCCTAAGGTTGATTTGAGTTTTTTTTTTTTATTTTTGCTATGTTGGTAGCTTTGTCATTTTGGCAATGGCTAAAAGGGCTGTAAAGGGATGGATAGAGCTTCAGCTAATATCAAAACGCCCAGGGTTGACAAGTTCAGACCATCCTTGGCAAAGCAAAGAGATCTGTTAACCATGTCCTTCCTTGCTGATAGGTATTGGATTCCCCTGGAGTGACACCTGAAACTAAGCCAGATTTTAATATCGACCATTTTCTGTTCATACTTGTGGCATCATCTTTAGCGAAGGTAGAATGCTGCTCAGTGCAAGGCATGTGCCTGTCTGTTACACATATTCAGAGAGATCCATAATATCTGTTTTCATATAGTCCAGTGAGGTATGCCCCAGCTCATTTACACCCTTATGAACTATGATAGAATCACATTGGTACCTGTGCTGCAGTCACCTGAGTGCATGCATAATATTGCAGATCCTAGCTCCGGATGGGCAACTAACCATTACCTTCTCCTTGTCCTGCCTGATGAGAGGAGTATCTATGTGTCATACACCAGAATCCCCTATGACAAGAGTACTAGGTAAAGTGTCTGCTTACCTTATGGCCTTTGTTCTTGGGGGATCATTGGGTGTAGGCTTATGTGTAGTGTTAGGTGTTACTTTTGATGTGTGCTTATGTGATTGCTGGGAGATAGATATTGCAGTTTGTGTATGGTGAGCATTTGTGTAAAGGATGTAGTGTGTGTGTTTTGACAACCTTATTTGTAAGCAACATTTTTGCCCCAAGGGAGTTAATTTTGTGCATCTGTCTCATACTGTGTTAATTTCTTTTAAGGGTTAAAAGGTTGTCTGAATACAGAAGACAATTGCTACATTGTCTCAGGATGCCCATATCTACCAAGCTGGCCACATAGACATTAGGAAATTGAAAATCCATGTTGTCAGAATCTGCATTAAGGTTGGACTGTTATAGTTTAGGCTCTTTGTTTTACCGGGGTCAGATGAGCTGTATCTATGGTGAAGGCTAGATGTTAGATAGCACTATGATCTTAGTGCTCTATGACACTATCTAGCTGCCTGAAGCTTATCTTCACACAATGCCTTTCTGTGTTACAGGTTAAGTCCTAAGAACTAGCTTTATATGTTTGCTACAATACAGGATACTGCTAACCACCAGTGAGCAGTGAACAGCTCTGGAAAAATGCTCCTAATTTATAGTACACACAGAAAGCTGAAAATTGACTTGTGCCCTCTGGCCAAAAAACAACTACACTTTAAGCTCCCTGGAGTGCCTTTCAACTAACAGAGACCAGGTAAACAGTGTCTGCCACTAGATGGATGGCCTATAACATTTCAGTGTAAAAGCACGACAAAACATCCTCTCAATGCAGATTAACACCAAAGAAAGTCCCTAAAAAGCTCTCTGGCTGATGAAACTATCTCACTTTAAGCCTCTTTGTGTGTTTCCAAACTCGAATTGACCGGGCTACTTTACTGCTGTCACTAGAATCGCAGCCCTGATATACTTAATGTAAAACACACTTTGGTTAGCCAAAAGTAAAAAGGTGGCAACTAGCTACAACAAGTAATTGTCACTTTAAGCTCCCTTATGTGTTTCCCAACTAGGACAGACCAGGTTACCTTTTTACTACCACCATATATTTCATCTCTTCCTGATTTTCAGGGTCATTCCTGACTTTTATTCATATTTTAGCTCTCTGCCTCTTAATCCCTCCTAAAGCTGGTGACTTTTGGAGAAAAGATGATGAATGACAATAAATAATGATGACAAAGTTATAGACCTCTTTTACATCAGAAAATGTGCATTAATTCACATTTGCCTTATTCTGGGAATGCCTCAGACTAAGGGTACTAATATTTTAAGTGTCCCTGATTATTTCTGGATTTGTCCCTGACTAGTTGACAGCTATGCCTCCCACTATTATTGCAGTCCCAACCTTCTTAATGTGAATACACACTTTAGTTAGACAAAAGTGAAACAAATATTGGAAACACACCAAATAACTAGCTACAACAAATAATTTTCACTTTAAGCCTCCCTGTTTGTTTTCCAACTTATACAGACTAGGCTAGTTTACTTCTGCCACTGGAATAGCAATCTCTATTTTCTTAATGTAAAACACACTTTGGTTGGCCAGAAGTGGAAAGGTACCAACTAGCTATAACACGTAATTGTCACTTTAAAGAAAAACTCCTCCCTAGAACTAAAAAACAGTTTTCTTTCACTCTATCTTTGTTTCCTGACCATTTTAACACCTCAAAATCACTCCAAGTGCTTTATTTGCAATTTTAGCATGTTTTCCACAACATGGCTACCAATGGGGCTTGATGTATCAACATGACCTTGTTCTTCCTCAACACTTTCTCTTTCCCATAATACTTTGCATGACTCATGCCAGACATAAGGAAGCAACTGTGAATTACCATGCCATTGACATATAATGGGATTTGTGTGAGTCACTGTCATCTTCTATACCTTTTGTAAAAGAACAGCTTCTTTTCTGCCTCTTATCACCCTATTTTATGTTTGGCTCAGAGCCTGTTTTACAGTATACTTAGATGTTATCCAGCTACAGCCAGAAAAGTAGCTAAATTGCAGGCCTTTGTTCAGGGTTTTCTTTTGTAGTCCAAGAGAAATTGGCAGTTCCCTCCCCCTACACTACTGCACAGGTGTTAAAACTGTCACTGGACTGAGAGACCCTTCCACAATCAAATGCAATTGACAACTCATAATGGAAAGGAAGGGATTTCCAATACAAATCTCTTCTCCTCTGCCTGCAGTAGGAAGATCTATTTATTTATTTAAATAGTTTCATTATTTTTTGTGGGTGCAAGTAGCAGAAACTGCTTGGTTATTTTGGTTTGTTTTATTACTAGTAGCAATTGATTTACCCCTTATTCCATCTACAACACAGTATTACTTTAACTTAGGTTTTCATAACTATTTCTGTCTGAGGAGCACCTGTCTAGTGGCATGCTTTTTTTTCTGTAATTTCCTGACATTCTAGTCATCTCCAGATTTGTTAAATTACAGCAAAACACTAATTTGGCAAACCTGATTCTATGATATTGGCACAGTAAAATAATGTACTAAAAAATATCTCTATTCCACAGTCCATGCAGTGCAACTAACCATATAACTAACTAAAATGCACAAATACAAGAATGCTTCAAAGAGAAATTACTAATGCCAGGGCAAGGAATAGAGAATTGCTTAATTGCTTGCTGTTGAATTTGAGAACAGCAAAATAAGTTCAAAAATAATGTGTTACTTATACGACTAATGCAAGTGATATAAAATTTCCTAAAATATTCTGTAACCACTCTCCTCCCCCAAAAAGACATTGTTGCACTGCATGCACTGTGTAATAGAGATAATTTTCCGTACATTCTTAAGTTGCAGTAATATTGTGTTGTAGAGATAGTAAGGAGTAAATCAGTTGTTACTAGTAATAAAATAAACCAAAATAATCAAGCAGTTTCTGCTACTTGCACCCAGAAAAAATAATGAAACTATTTAAATAAATAAATCTTCCTACTGCATGCAGGGGGAAGAGATTTATATTGGAATTCCATTCCTTTCCATTATGAACTGTCAATTACAATTGATTCTGCAAGGGTCTCTCAGTGGAATGACAGTGTTAACACCTGTGCAGTAGTATGGGGGGAGGGGACTGTCAATTTTTTTTGGGACTACAAAAGAAAACCCTGAACAAAGACATGCAATTTAGCTACCTTTCTGGCTGTAGCTGGATAACCTCTATGTATATTTGTAAAACAGGCTCTGAGCCAAACATAAATGAAGGTGATTAGAGACAGAAAAGAAGCAGTCCTTTTACAGAAGGTATAGAAGATGACAGTGACTCACACAAATACCATTATATGTCAATGACGTGAATTCACAGTTACTTCCTTATGTCTGGCATAAGTCATACAAAGCATTATGGGAATGAAAAAGGGTTGAGGAAGAACAAGATCATGTTGATAGATCAAGCCTCATTGATAGCCATGTTGTAGAAACAGGCAAAAAGTACAAATAAAGCACTTAGAGTTATTTTGAGGTGTTAAAATTGGTCAGGAAACAAAGATAGCATGTGGAAAAAACAGATTGTTTTAGTTCTAGGGTGGAGTTTTTCTTTAGGCTCCCTTGTGTGTTTATCTGCTTGGTTAGACCAGGCTACCTTTCTACTGCAATTAGAATTGCAGTCTCAGTCTTCTTAATGTAACAGCACACTTTATTTAGCCACAACTGAAAAGGTACCAGAAACAAGTGTAACAATTAGCTACAAGTAATTGCAAAGCAGTTCAAAGCCAGACAAATCAGCAATGAGGAACACACACACTTCAGTGCAATTTCAGTACATTAAAAGTCTGAGGGGAAGGCCTTTCCCTTTTCTTCTGACAGTAAGCAGTAAGAGAAACAGAGGCGATAAATCTGGGAGGAGATTCCAGGACCAGCTATACAGTAGGGCCAGGCAGTTCAAAAGCCTTCAAGTATAAAATCAAAACAAGAATAGGGAGGGATCCAAATTCAGGAAAGCACATAGGTCCAGCAGAGTATACAAACAGCAATGTAGACTATAAAATGCCTTAAGTTAATAACTCTAACTTTAGATAAAGAGCAAAAATAAAAAAACACACACAAAACTGATTTAAATGGTAAGATAAGTTCAGTTATAAATATACTTAAAATATACTTGTCTGAGTACAAAAATGTAGTTCAAATGCTTTTGTTATCAGCTTGCAGCAGTCTCAACACTTGTGTGTCTGTATACCGAATAACCTCAACTATCTGATGTATTTGAAAACTATTGTGCCCATTCTACCATGCTGGGAACACTTTTTTCACTGTATTCCTTGCAGTGCAGTCAGTAGAATTTGGACACTATGGCTCCAAGTGCAGAATTGTGAAACTATTCCATGAAGCCTCCAATCCCAAGCTATGATCACATGGCAGCTATATCCACATTACTTGCAGGCTGCTCATGTTGTGCACCATGCTTCTATAATATATAAAAGTGATTACAATGAAACTGAAATACTGAGGCTACAGCAGAGGTGGAATTTATACAACTGCACATTGATTGCTGTATTGTATGTATCCACAGTTACATTTCAGCCTCCAAAGATCAGGTTTAGTTGAATCTTCCTTTGCAGTTATACATACCCAATTACCACTGTTCTTTTGTGTGACTGTTCTCAGGAATGTGTGTGTATTTGAGTGGAGACTCATGCGTGTTCTGTTCTATAATGAAGTGCATTAACCTCACCCCTGATGCTGTTGGGATTTTTTTTTACCTCCCCCAATGTTATTTTACAACATAGGCCCCATACTTAGATTTCATCACTCTCCTCAAGTTTAGATTTAAAAGCCTCCATGCTTGCAGTACTCCCTAAAAAGCAGAAAAAAATGTGTCAGAAATGAAAATATTTTAATGCAGCATGTGATTGTACATATGATACATGTAACTGTGGAAACCTTTATATAAATGTTGTGTGTTCAGTTTTAATGATGTCGAAGAAGATTTTTTTCATATATGGATGAAAGTACTTAACTAATCAAATATGCTTGTGGCATGTTTTTTGTAGTTCCATTTCTAATGCAAATTCTTCTGGTTTTTGGTTGTATGTTTGCATCTACCTCAAGTGTATTTTGGCCTGCACTAGTGCACCCTGACAACACTTAACTCGCTCACTCTGGAGCATCTCAGGAATGTTGTGCACCACACTATCCCAGCTGGCAGACCATGTATGAAACTATAATACTCTATATACTGTATGTATTGTGAACTGATCATTCTTAAGGGTACAAAATAAATTTCCAGAATGGAACAAGCATTTGCCTCAGAATATCTCCTAAGCCACTGGTGTAATGACCTTTGTTGGGTATTTTTAGGTCAGAATCAGTTAGGCCTGTACCATACAAACCGAGGTACAGGCATGCCATTTCTGTTAACTAATGCCGAGCATTACTAATAAATAGTAGGAGGACTCTGGTGTTAAACATACAACATGCTAAATCCCCATTTACTGGCTATCATAAAATTCAGTTTGTTAAAACAAATGTGATGTTTCACATTAGAAGAAATGATGTTCAGTCATCTAAAAGTTTTAATTGTTTGGATTCTAAAATCTTGAGTGTTAAATAATTTTATTGACCATCAAATTGACTATATTTTTTATTTTAATTTGTGTACCAAAATTTATTTCAGTAGGAAATGTTTGCTTCTTCATTACTTTAAAAATAATTCTGATTTATGTAAAGACAGAAACAATCATTTTAAAGTGTGACCCTGTCTGTTCTGTTTTATGCTATAATGTAATCTTTTCAAAGAGGACTGACAGTGATGTTTTCGGTATCCTATCAGAGAAGAGTTATTATATGTTTAGTAAAATTTCCAACTAAATGAACTAATATTTTGAATACAGTCTTGGTCTACTGTTCTGTTACTATTATATTGGTGCAGCCCTTTTGGAAAGATCCAACAAGACCAATAGAGAAAGAACTATAATTCTCAAAACAAATACAACAGTTTATAAGGGCATTTGTGGTATAATTAGATCTGACCTTAAGAATGGGGACTATTTCTCTGAAATGGGATGTAAGGCTATTTTTTGCTGGGATCTACTGTGAAACAAACATTATACTTTTAATAGATATTTTTTTTCCAATGGTGCAATCATCAAAGCGTGGCATTATTTCCTGTTGGTGAAGTAAGAAAAATCTAGCAAGGCTAGAGTTTCCACTGTGTGATTCCTTATAGCTCTTGTATTCAAGGCAACATGGGATATATGCAAATGACCCTTTAAGGACATCAGGTGTTGAAGCTGTATGGCAAGTCTGAATATCCATGACTTGTTTTCTTTTTAAGTCTAACACCTGATGTCCTTAAAGGCTCATTTGCATGCATCTCATGTTGCCTCTAATAAAAGAGGTTTAAGGAATCACACAATGGAAAATCTAGCCATGCTAGATTTTTCTTTTGGTATTTACTGATTTGTTTTTTTTGTGTGACCTTGTTACTCATTGTTTTAGTTTGTTGTGAGAGAACTGAAGCATTATTACAAAAAAGAAGCACTGTCACTGGATAGTGTATTGAACTCAGTAAGGCTAGATTTGATGCTATAGCTAAAGCTCCTTAAAAAAAGTTATTAGGTGAATTGGCCAAAAACATTTACAATCATAAGGCATTGCATATGCATTGAGATACATATGTTTAGCAACTAATTTTTCATTAGTATTTACCTCAACAAGATCACCAGAAGTGATAGCAGACTGGGATTTAATTCAATTGTACCAGAAGTAATAGCAGACTAGGATTTAATTCAATTGTGTTTGTTTTTAAAGAAGTGGATATAATGAAAGCTTTGAATTTTATAAAATCTAAACAGAACACAGACCCTGATCTTATTCTGGAATAGTATTTAAAATACTGCTGAAGTCTACTGCCAATATTATATAATACATTCCAGCAAACACTAGCAACAGGTTTTATTCTATCAGCATGGAAAGATGTTCTGGTTATGTTTATATGTAAAGAGAATGAAACATATTTACTTCCAAATTGCTGACATGTAAGTCCCAGAGATACCAAACTTCTCTTTGACTCTAGTCTAAAGTGACTAAATCTGCTACTTTATGAATAACATATTCTATATGGTTGTTATTATTCTCCATAAGGATTTGCATGCAAAATTCCACTCTGTTTCTTGACCTTCCTCACTACTTCATCATCTCCCTTTATATTTTGAATTATAACCTTCTGCTTGTGTTTTGAGACATAACTGTGTAGCTATAAAATATCCCTTCAAATCAGGTAATCCTGAACCACCTGGTTCTATTGGAAGGATCAACTCATCCCACTTGACCTTTTACCCTCCTTCCCTCCCTTATAAAATCCTTCAATTCTTTATTTATTACTGTCCACAACTTCTCCTCTGGTTGACAATAGTATGCCTGATAGCAAATGTTGGAGGTGTTGTGAGGGAGAAAAGTAACTGGGAACATATGTTTTGGGAATGTAATTAGATGGCAAACTTTAAAAATTCCACACGGAGTACTCTGTCAGAAATATTGGGTGAGAAATTATTTTATTGAGCTGGACACAGGATCTGAATTGCTTAGTAAGGCCTTACTGAGTTTAATACCTTTGGCTGCCAAAAAAGCAATTACTAACATATGTAAATCAAAGTCTAAATCACCTGTATTTGAAGTACTGATGATTATAAAAGAGTGAGAATGAATGAATGAATGAATGAATGAATGAATGAATTAATTAATTAATTTACAGAATTTTGTTCACCAGAAAGTCCAATTGGGTAATAAATATTCATTTTCAGCAGAGACCCATTGAGAAAAGCTCCAGAGATTAAGCTATCAAATAAAACAGTACTATATATTTAATTAAAAAAATCATATATGCATACAATTTGTCAGTGGAATACATAGTATATAATAAAGCAGGAAGAGACACCAGTGATGTTATAAAAAAATAAAAAAATGACAATCAGTATATATAGAAAAGTGTTAGAAGTATAGTCTATTATGCCAGGGTTAAAAAAGAAGTGGAAGAGGGTTATGAAGAGAAAGGGAAGGGGCAAATCACATAGAAATAAATGGAAGTTGTGGGGAGAATGCATACATACATACATACATACATAATGTTTAGGAGGAGGAGGAGTGAGGTTTGAGCAGACAGGAAGTCAGCAATTTATGTAAAGTTGGACTACTGAAAGCTTCAAAGAAAGAAAACATATGTGATGTACAATGTATGTAAATGGAAAAATGTTAATATGGTTTGCTTTCGTTTCTGTTGATGTATGTTTGCTCATGTCTTAATTGATCATTTAGTAAAGGTATTTTAAAAAAGTTAACTGAATAAATAAAAAATAACTCATAAAACGTAAAAAATAAAAAATCCAGGCCACAATTACTGGTGTAAAGTCCTTTATAAGTCCACAAAAAACACAAGGATAAGCGCTTTCGTCTGATCACAAGACTTCTTCAGATGAAAGCACTAGTGCTACATACAACTATTTATAGTTGAACACAATTAACACCAATTAAGCTTTTAAAAATTGAGGTTTGAAATTTAAAAGGACATTGCAATAAATTACAATAAAATGCAACACAATGCGATGCTGTCAGTGCAATATAATATAAAAACTTAAGAAGTCTTGTGATCAGACGAAAGCGCTCATCCTTGTGTTTTTTGTGGACTTATAAAGGACTTTACACCAGTAATTGTGGCCTAGATTTTTTATTTTTTATTATTTATTATTTTTTATTTTTTACGTTTTATATATTTTAAAAAAGTTGACTGAATCTATTCTGTGTGTGACCAGTAATGTGTAAATAACAGAGTACATATTGTAAGATCCAGATTACAATATCATGATGGATTTAATTTCCTTAACATGTACTGATTTCAGATATGGTATGTATACGTTGTAGGGCTGTGGGGATGCAGATTGTCATGGTGTGGACTGCAGGGGGTTTGTCTCATGAAAAAAGAAAAGTCTTTTTTTTTTTACTTTTCAAGTGAGTCTGCTCTGTCTTCCACTGTTTTGATGTTTTAAGATTCCACTTACAAACATCAATAACAAAACACCTGTATTTCTTCAGTTGGGGGTGTCAAGTTTTTCATCTGTGTTATCAAAACCTGGGCTATGTTTAAAAGTATTCTTAATGAGTGAATGCTTACTCCCCAGATCTCTTGTTGCTAAGACTATAATAATTATTAAAGAATTGATGGAAGAGGGCAAGGATCAAGTTGGATAAGTTGATCTCCTGATGGGGTGAGACCTGGCCTATTCATCCCCCAGTCAGGGTGTGATTGTTATGGTTCATTCATGACCTAAGCAGGGTGGCAGCCTTTAGAACCTTGTATTCCCAATCTGATGCCAGCAACCCTTCATAGATGTGAGGTGCCCACTCTGTTCTCATGTAAACTCACACATACCGCAACTGCTGAACTAAACTAGTGTCATTACTTTTCAAAATCCTTACAAGACTTGTCTGATATTCCCTTTAAAGTCTTGTGTACCAAAGTCTGTAATGTTCTAGTGCTTATTTGGACACAAAACAATTACTGGAAACGAAAGAATTTCTTGTAGCGTTCATGTCAAAAAGCAGTGAACCTTCAGTAATAAACACATTAAATGTCCAGTGTAGACCTGATTTGAATTCCTGTATATACAGAATGGTTCATGAAGGCTCCACTCTTTCTGTCATCACAAGTGGATAAACCATGTTTTCTGATAATACACCTTTGAATATGAATGTGAGATTGCAGAACTATATAATTTGACATTTTTCTTGAAAAACACCTCTGAAGTGTGTTTAGCAGCATGCCAGTCATTTTAAAAAAGAGAGAGGAGAAAACCAAGAAACTAAACATTAGTAGTACTTCAGTCCATGCTAGCATTGCACACAGATTGTTTACTTTTTTTAAATCATAACCAGGAACAATTCATTTTCCAGACAGGACAACTGCAGCTACTGTCAGTCTTGCACCATGCATCAGACTATCACTTTTTAAGGTGATGTTCTTCTGGTGCTTTAGCTTTAAGTTTGGGATGATCGTTTGCACCCAAATTGTCACTTCATGGCCCTCCCTTTCCAGTCTTCTAATGTAAAACAACTCAACTGGCTATTTCTGAAATGTTTTGTTTGTCCTATGCACAACTTCAATACTTTGTTTAAAAAAAAAAATCACTCATAATATATTAAAGATGCGGCAGCACCATGACCCTGGATCCTTTGTAGTACACTACCTTTGTTTTTTTTCTGGCTTATTTAACTTACCCTTCTAGTGCTTCATGATTAAAAAGATAGGTAATATTAAGCTCTTTCAAATCCAAAACATGAAACAATTTTTTTCATCCATTCAGACCTGCGGTCCTTCCAGTTAAAAACAGTATCTTCTGCTGTATTTTAAAAACAGGAATTTACTCGGCTCTTCTTTAATCTTTTAACTAAGATAATATCACCAGCTCTTGTAGGTAGGATTTCTACCATTTCAGTGTGTCAAATTATTCTTCATTTATATGACAGTTTTCTGGGCAGAATCCCAGGAATAATGGAGATTACGAAGTCCTTCATCAACCCAGGCAAATGTAAATTCATATAACATTTTCTACCAGGCCTCAAAGGTGCTCTTGATATAGAGTACGAGCCAGTTACAGTAAAATTGCTGATTCTGTTCTGATACTCTACATCTTCTCCATGTCCAGAAAGAAAACATTTCCCCAGAACTCACTGTATATTTCAATTATATATAGCTTTGTTTTTTGTTGTTTTCTGTGGCAGTTAAAAGGCCCCATCCACGTCTCTTTTCACCAATCTAAATAATAGAGGCTTTTTTGTGCATTCCATAGAAAACAGTAGTCCGTATTTTTCACACATTAGACAACTAAAACTAATTCTCATGCCATCTACCACTAAGGAGAACTTTTCTTTTTTCTAGTTGTCTATGAGTCCCTCCCTATTCCTATTATGTCATATGTGTGTGTATAAAATCCAGCACAGATAGCAAAGTTTATTTTTCCATATATGTTGTAATTGTTTTCATGTTTACAGTACTGACTGCACTGTGTATGCTGTGTTTGAAGGACTGTCTTTTGATGAAGAGATTTAACTAAGTGTTACAAATTGCCATTGCGATTTTAAACAAGAATTTGTGTAACTTATTGTACTTCACTATTTTACTGTTTGTCATGCTTATCTGTATGATGGCTGAGAAAAGGAGGTTATTACCTCTCTATACTCCTCCCTCATTAGACCAATAATTGAGTATAACACCCCGTTTGGTATGTACTCTCCAAACATCTGCACCAACTGGAAAGGCCACAGAAATACCTCAGAAAGAGAATCCATGGCCTCCAACACCTGTCTTATGTGGAAAGGCTCAAATCACTATCACTCTACTCAGTATCGTACAGATTGCTCAGAGGTGATCTATGTCTCGCCTACAAGGAAATCTTGGATGCTGCCCTACTAGAGATGCTCCATATCCATAAGTCAAACTCCTCGCACATTACCCAGTCAAAAGGGCTGAATCTAATATGCAGCATCAGCAAAACCTGCTAAAGAGACAAGTTTGTCTTCCAGAGGCTGCCCTGTCTCTGGAATAGACTTCCCATACATGTCAAACAGAGTACCTCTCTGACCCTCTTCAAGCGCAACCTTGAAGAGTGGATGGGAAACCACAAATTTGCCCCAGGGATTCACCTGTACCCCTCATTGACAAGGGCGGCAAGTGCTGTGGTTTATTTTTGAGGATAAACTCTTGGCTAGGCTTGTAAGGGCCCCAGGGCCATTGGCCTAGTAACCTCCTATGATCCTACGTAATATTGCCTATGTATTTTCATATCACCATGACATGTGCATCTAAAGTTTGTACATTTAGCATTACAAAAATGGCTTTGGTTTAATGAAAACAGGATGCTAAGTAGTAGCAGCTAACAGACATGGTTACTAAATGGACTTTTCCAATGCATTTCATTAGCCTGACAGCAAAAGAAGACAGTAAGCTGTGTTAAGGTGGTAGTTCATTACTGCTGTCATGTACTGTTTATGAGAGATACTTAACACTATTAAATAATACAACTCTGGGGTAACATAGAGGTACCAGGTACAGTCCCTTTCTATTATCTATACAGGTAGTGGCTTTGTTTTTCTACCAGCAAAAACATCTCTAACTAGGCATACCTGGTACCTTCCCCTGGAATGATAGTATTTAAGCTGCTCAATTGTCAGTTTAAAATCAGACAAGGACACTCATCTATCATTGATTAAAGATCTGCTTAAACCATTAACTGGACTGTTTTTCCTCTTGTGGAAAGAGGACTTTATTTATTCCTGCTAAGTTAGCTGCAGTCTGGTTTTGAAATTCTGAGCAGTTCTCCATATTACTAATCTTTAACATTGGAGATCTCATATATCCTTCACAAATAAGGCTCCTGTGGAGGAACAGGCTAAACCTCCAGATTCAACAATGTTCATTAGATATCATGTAAGTGAGAACTCCCTCAGATTACACAGGTGTCCCAAGTCCAGCTGGCATGCTTAAGATACACTGCCTCTGATGTGAGTGTGGCGGCCGTCATCGCTGTCATGAGTAAAGCTCTGTTGCAGACCTGAGTGCAACATTTGACATTAATCACTGACTTTGCAGGTCAGTGATGCTGGCAGAGACAAGTGCTGTCCATAATATTGTGTAGATAATGAATTTGCTGTGTGGTATGCATGATGACATGCAATTTCTGCACAATCTAAAAGATGATGTGCAGCAGGGACAGGGAGCAGACAGTGTTACTTCTGTCACTGGCAACCAATATTGTATCTTTTGGTACTTATATTAGGTACACGGTAACCACTCTCTGGTCTGCCTCTACAGCCTCAGCTGTCAATGTCTGTGGATGGGTCTGAATGTGAAGTGGGTGGTCACAGGCTAAACTCATCTAGATGATGCAAACTGCTACTGACTGTTGGCTCTGGACACAGAGACTAGCACTCCTGAGTGTGCCTGGTCTCATATTTGTGTCTTTCATTGCTTCTTGGGCTCCATGCCCAGGACTCATCATCAAGTCAAATGTTCTCACTGCAGAGGTTCTGTACCATGTCCAGGCCCAAGAACACAGGCCATGATAATGCATGTCATCAAAGTTTGTAACTTGACAACTTCACACCTCCATGGGCAGATGTGAGTCCCCTCAACCTGCTATCAGATCCACCTCCCATAACTCTGGCCAATAAGACAGAATTGTTATCACCTGTCACTGTATTCTGCCACTTGTGCAGATGATGATGCCTGTGTCCTGCCAGCTCCTAATGTACATAGATAAGGTGATTGTCTAACATAGCCTGGCTGCAATAATGCATGCATCATTGTATTCTGTGTTTTTGTATAATCAACCATACTTGTGGGCAATGACATTGTCTCTTTCCCAGTGCGATGATGGATTGCACCTACATCTGCCTTGCATGTATTATTGCTGCTGACTGCTGATCCTCTGAATGTCCATTCGGTTTCGGTTTCCTCACCTATTGTTCCTACAGCTATGGTGGGCCCTGCTGGGATGTCCTGCTGCTGCAGTAGTTGTTTGCTGTTGTTGCAACATGGTGCATGCAACAAATGTTTGGTTGCAGGTCTCTGGTTAATACTGCAGTACCCTACTGGACATATGAAGACAGCAAAGCCATCCCTTCAATTGTCCAGAACAACATTCCACAGGTTCTGTGTTTCTGCATATGCAGTGTTATACACCATATTTGCCATAGTCTGTGGATTATGTGTGAGGGGCATCAGCCATGGTACCAATGCATATCTGGTATCACCAGCAACATATAACAGTGACCACATTATATGTGTCCTGCTGCCTGTTTGCATGGTTAATGTATATACTGGCCTATGTAGCTACCTATGTGTGTACCTGCAAACTAAGTGACCTATGGGAAATCCCCTTGCATGAATCATTGCTATATCTCAGACATGTGCCATATTTGTGTCTCATGACAACTGACAAGGTGGTACACACAAATCTTATGGATGATTACTTGAGCTTTCTACACCACTTGGCTGTTGAGGGAGTGGAACCACTTCCTGATATTATATCTGCCACCCTGTGTATCAGGAGGGGTCTTAATGGCAATGTTTATGCAATCAGTGGCTCTGAGGAACTCAGTGAAATGGGCTATGCTGTACAATGTCCTAATACCAGTGTTTCCTTCTCCTGCAGTCCTTGGAAACCTAACATGTTCCTCCACGAGCAACAGCAAAATGTCTAGGAATTGTTATCATGCATGTAAGGCTGATGATATTGTAAATACATCCTTAATAGTTTGCTGAAAGGACCTTGTGGTCAGTCAAGTGCTGGCGGATTAAATATTGACAGTGCTGTCCACATTGGTAAGGAGGGCTGTAGCAAAAAAATGTCCTGTGCATTGACTCCGAGTACTAATACTAACAACTATCTATAGCTACAGTTACCCCAAATATTTTAGGGTGCTGTACACTGCCAAGCCTTTTTGTTCTGAATGGGTCTGCACTGTGACACTGTGTGCCAATTTTATACATGTCTAAACAAACAAAAAAAAAATTTATATCCGTGTGTGTGTGTGTGTGTGTGTGTGTGTGTGTGTGTGTGTGTGTATATATATATATATATATATATATATATATATATATATATATATATATATATATATAATATAATTTATTTAATCTATGTATTTCTCGAAAGTTCTAATTGTTGAATGGAAAAAAAGCCAGTACATCTGATTGTCTGTAAGATCATGCTACAGTGGGGATCTGGGAATTTGAATATCCCCAGTGTAGACTAATCTCAAACTTGGTATATATAATTTTCGGGGGAGGGGGGTGTAGGATGTGTTAACATTTGTTTTCTTTAGATTTTAGTAGACTGCTGATTGACAAATTGTGTTCGTTATAGTGAATTTTTAATATTTGGATATACAGCCATAGATATCTATGTGTTTACGTATACATACATGCATATATGCATATATACATACATGCATATATGTACATGTGAGTGTGTGTGTTTGTGGGTATGTATGTATATATATATATATATATATATATATATATATATATATATATATATTAGATTCACTTTCGATGTTTCAGAATTTCGAGATTCTAATGTCATATGATGGAGACCATATGATCGATGTTTCGGAATATCAGAATTCTGAAATCAATCCAAAAAAAAAAAAAAAACTATTTATTTAAACATTTATGCAGGGGGGCAAGGCCTCCTGCACCCCCCCACTACTTAAATATACCAACTCTGAAATTGCACTAGAATGAGGAAAAGTGAAATCTCCCATTCTGCACTTTATGCAGATCTCCGTTCAGAATTGCAAAATTCTGAAACCTCGATCATCTGGTCTCGACCATATGAATTTCCAGATTTCAGGAGTTCGAGATTCTGAAGGCAACCCCATATAGGGTTTATATTAGATGATCAAACTTTCAAATGTTTTACTGTCATATGGTCGGCACTATATGATCGAATTTTTGAAAGTTCAAACGTTTTAATGGAGCGCGGAATGGGAAGATTTCTCTTTTCTGCACTGTAGTGCAATCTCTGAGTTGATATATTTAAAGAGCGGGGGTTTGGGTGCTTAAAACATTTGGTAGGTTATTTGTGTAGTTTATTTATTTTTATAAGATTTTTCAAACTTTTAAAAGTTCGATCATATGGTGTTGACCATATGACAGTCTAACTTTTGAAAGTTGAATTATCTAATATAGACCCACCCATATATATGTATGTATTTATACAGTCTCTACATAAAATAACAACAAACTCAAACATCAAACAAAAAACATTAACAGTGCAAATGTTGACACATTAGTACACATGTGACAAGTAATAACCTTGGTGCATGCAAAAATTAAAATACAAAAATTAGCAGAAAAAAACATGTTTTTTTTTTGCAGTGGGGTAAGCCCATCTGCACCCCCATATCACCTCCTGCTAATTATATATGCTAACTCTGAGACTGCACAATAACAGAGAAAGGACGTATTTCCCATCCCCAAAATTGTACAGTCTCTTGTACCTGTCAACCATGTGCTTAGTTGATCAAATTGTGCTGACTAAGCAGATGGAGAAAGAGAGAAAGAGTAGAGAGAGTAACATCTTTAGCCTGTGGAATCTATAAACAGCTATTTAAATCTTTGTCACTCCTGTAATTATGTACCTTGTTTGATGGAAAAGATGTGTATGAAACTTTAAATGTGTAGATTGTGGGAATATTCTTACAGTGGTTCTTTTAAGCAATACGTCAATGACAGGGACCTCAGTGCAAAAGAAAGGAACCCGGAAGGCTAAATTCAGTAAGTTAGTTCCTCACTTTAATTTCTCCAAATCTTTTGGGATTGTAATACCATGACGGGAATGGACCCCAGTCCTAAGTCAAAGTACTATTAAAGTTCATGAAATTAGCATTGTTTCAGTCCTTAATATCAGCCAGAAGTGCTCTTTGCAGCACCCGCAGTGTTCCATCAATGAGTGCTCCTGCAATTTGTACGGAGTTACATGTACTGGTAACATATCTAAATATGATCGTAGATTCTTTTTTATAAGACCTGTTGCTTCTACTACTAATGGAACTGTCTGGGTATCTTTCTTCTACATTGCTCTGGTTTCTGCCTGCAAATTCTGATATTTTATAACTTTGTGTATCTCTGCATGCAAAGACACTGTAGTCACTGGGTGTGGTGATTTCAGTGATCAGTGCTACTTTTGTCTTCTTTTCATGGACCTAGCATCTGTCTTTTGAACTGTTGGTAATGGATGATCCCATGTGATGTTGATGTCATCATTTTCTCTGATGCTTTGTGGCTCATGTTTCCAGTGTTTTTCAGACACTTCCCTGCGATAATGTTTGCACAATGCCCAGTGCAACAGTCTTGCCACATTATTATGGCTTTCAGTATACAGTCCTTCTGCCATTAGTATGTCACAACAAGCAATGAGGTGTGCAACTGTTTCCATTTCTGTTTTATAAAACCTGTATTTGCCTGTTTCTCTCACATTCAAATAGACTTTCTAAACCAATGTGTACATAGCCCACTATCTTGAGCTGCCAATATCAACCTTTCATTTCTTGGTTTGAATTCGCCTCTCCTTAACCATTCCTGCATTCAATTGTGATGAACACGAGGTTCTTCCAGAGATTTTCTATACTTGCAACTATATTTATACATTTTCCACATTTCTTGCCTTCTCATCTGGTCCTTCATCTTATATTCTTTCTTTTGTTTTTTACCACATTCAGTTGCTGCCTGATTTTTATCTATTTCTGGTTTGATTTCCATTCCGGCTTGACACCAATATGCTTCTGCTAGATTAAGCAGAGAAGTCATCTTAGATTTATTCTCATGTTTCAAAACTTTCACTACATTTGGGTCTTGTCAGGTCAACAGATATTGTGTGGAGTCCCATGATTGCCGATTTATACATGTAATCAGTTTCAAGGAGGCCGATCCCTCCTTCGGAATGGGGAATATATAATCTTGGTATGCACTGATTTTTATAAATCATCTGGGGAGCATGAAGCATCCCTCTTGTTTTCCTATCTAATCTATCCAACACATTATGGGGCCAGTCGGTCACTCCAAAACTGTAAGCTAGTACATGGAAGAGCAAATTGGTTTATAGCTTGGATTTTGTTCCTAGACGTCAGCTCTGTTTTCAAGATTAATTTAAATCTTCTAAAGTATTCCTTACTAAGTTTTATTTGCATTTGTTCATTTTATTGTTGATCCTTCATCAATTCCCAAATATTTATACATTCCCTCTTGCTCAAATTATTTTATATCACATTCTTGTCCAAAACTAATGTTTTCCTGGTGCTGCAGTTTTCCTACTTTAAAGGTTGCTTTTGCACATTTATCAAGATTAAATGACATTTTTATATCATCTGAAAAAGTTTTGACAACTTGCGGTTGAACTTTCAGTTCCTTATCTGATGATACATCTCATACACCCAGTTTTACATCACTGACAAAGAGAAGATGAGATGCTTTTACACTTTGTTGTTTTCTAAGAGCCCAAATTATAGCCATGGCATAAGCTATTAAGTAGACAGCTTAATGGGTTAAGGGCAAGACAGAAAGCAGTGGTGACAGAGAGTCACCCTGGAATATCCCCCTTTGAATTTTATCCCTGGGATAATAATTTATCCTTTATCATGGCTGCCACTTTTTCATGGTCACTGTAATGTAGTCAAGCAGTGTAGGGTGCATCTGATATATATTTAAGCACTCTTTTATCCATGAATGTGGGATGTTATCAAATTTTTTTTTGTAGTCAATCCATGCCATACTTAGATTCTTCCCATTTTTACAGTTCTCCACTATAACTTTATTTAACAACAAATGATCCCTTGTTCCATATGACTTTATTTTATTGCCCTTTTGTTCTACTGCCATAATTGAGTTTTCTTCTAAATTACTATAAACTCTGTTGGCATCATTTCCAGTGTATAGTTTATATGTCGTCGGAAGACAAGTTACTGGTCTATAATATTTAGGGTAGTTTGCAGGTTCACTCTTAAGTAAGGTCATTGTTTTTCCTGATGTTATCCAGGCTGGTGTCTGTTCAGGGTGCGCATATAAATCATAATTCTTACTCATAGCTAAATCTTCATGCAGAGATGTTAATACTTTTAAACAGAAGTTAGGTACTGCATCTGGGCCTGGGGTTTTCCAATTGTATGCTTTTCTTAACTTTGTTTCAATCTCTCTGGCTGTTACTTCATCCCATTTAATATCCTGTATTTTTAAAGTTCTTATTCTTTCTTTTACTACTTCAGTCCTTTTAGCATTTGTATTATGTTCTACAATCTTCATATATACTTCTCCAGAATGTATCTATTCCTTCTTTTTTGGTGGTCTTTCAATTCCTTTCAACTTGATTCCCAATTCTCTATAAAACTTTTCTGGGTCATCAATAAATTGCTTATTTTGTACTTCTCCATTATATTTATCTGTATATCTTCTAAGTTTTTCTGCCTGTGCAGAAATTTTCAGTTCTTATTTGCGATAGTGCATGATAGATCCTAGTCTGTTGTAGTACTGTGCATTGCTTTTATCATGTCTTTCTTAGTAGTTTTGTTGATCTGTTCCCTCTTCTATATTCTTCTAACAGTGACACTTCTTGTCTTAATTGCTTTATAGTTTTCTTTAGTTGATATTTCCGTGATGGTATTCAATTATTCCCCTTCCTTTCCCTCACTACCCTGTGTTCTTGTGGTAGAACTTTATCATTTATTAATTTTGCTGCACCGTAGTATATCCTGTTTACTTCTGTTATAGTGCATGGGTCTCTATGGACAGTCCTAATTATTATGTTCATTTGTTTTATCAAACTTCTGACTTTTTGGGTTGTATTGACCTTCTGCAGTATATTTCTTTCATTGATCTTAATATGTCTATCTATCTGTCTCTATTAAGTCCAGCAACTCTTCCTTAGCTCATTTTCTTCTAAACTGAGGGTACAGTTTATATTTTCCATTTCCTGTGAGCATTCTATAAAAAGTTCTATAGCATCTTCCTGTGACACATTCTCTTCAAATTCATCCTGTGCCATACTTTGCTCTGTCATATGGGAACTCACTGGCCTATCACTCCTCAACAATGACTGTGTCAGAATTTACAGTTTCCTGTTCCTTCCCTTACTGTCCAGCTTCGAGTAGCATTTATACTGGTTTCCTGTGGAAGGCTGTAAAAGATCTTCATATGGCACCTGACCAATTGCTTCCCATTCCAGTGGTTTCCCCTTAATTTGGATATCCATTGCTCTATCCTGTTGTGGTGTTTTCTGGATTAGATTTTCTACACTAAATCCTTCACTTCACAGGTAATCCATAACCTCAGTTTCTATTTATTTAACTTCTCCATTATTAATCCCATGTTCTACTTTTCCTCTTTGCCTTCTTATTTTTGTATTGTAAAGTTTTCCATCTCTGGATTCCTTTGCCTGTATTTCTCTTCAAATATCTTTGTGCTGTTGTTTTTGTATTGGTTAGTTTTGCTTTCTCCTTTCTATAAATATTGCACCATATCAAATTTTCACTTTCTTTCCCATGTCCGTATTTCTTTTTTATATTTTTCAAAAATCTCTAGGTTTTGTTGTTTATACTTTCACACTTCCGCAGATGCTTCTTTTAGCAAACAGATGAATGTATGTTGATCAATGTACTGTTTTTCACAAATCTGTTGTATTAATGAATACAAGTTTTTATTTGAAGCTTCTAACAGTTTTTCTTGTGGAAGTATTTTTATTTCCTTAATTTCTCTCTTAATCATTTTGTATATCGTGTGTCTGGAAATTCTGGGATTTTTGCATAATAGTAACAAACATAATTTCTTTCTTATGCTCAATAGTCCACTTTATCATCTTTATGGCTCAGGGCCATCTTCCCCTGGGACTGGCCTGGGCCCATTTTAGGAATGTTTCCATATTTTGAGGATTCTACACTGTCATCTTTTCCAGTCCTGACACCAGTGTGCCTACCAGGATTGGGCACTTTTTTATCCTGGGTCTTGTGCCGCCAGCTCCAAATCTTTTTATACCATTTCCCACACCATTCTCCTCTCTAAACTATCCACCCTCCACATTTCCCTACCTACCCTACAATGGTTCAATAGCTATCTCTCCAATAGGCAGCAATCCACCAAATGGCAACAATCGTACTCTCCCTTTCTCAGTACTTCCACAGGGGTACCCCAGGGCTCCATACTTGGTCCTGTCTTATTTAGCATCTTTATTAAAAACTTTCACTCCACTCTGCCACAGTGCTCAGTAATCTAGTATGTTGATGACTACAGTAATATGCATTGCAAATTACAGCTGTGAACTCCAGCAAATCAACCTGAATGCTCTCACCTCTACTAAATCTTGGATGCTTAAGAATCATCTTACCCTAAATCCAAAAAAACTAAACTAGTACTTTTTACCCCTAAGAAAACCACTCCCCTACATAAAAAAAAAGCTCTTCACTATAGCAGCCCAAGACAATACCACTATAGAAGTTGTCCCACACAGCAAACTACTAGGCATTGTTATAGATGAAAACCTTAACTTTGTCCTGCATATAAACAATAACATCAAAAAACACACCAAAAGCTTGGCATGCTCTACAGGCACCGACACTTTCTTAGCCTCTCTACTAGCCAAACCCTTGCAACCACCTTTTTATTACCCTCTCTCCTTTATGGTGCTCCTCTCCTCAGTAAAATCCAAAATTCTACAAAATCCAAACTTGATATGTGTTACAAGAACAGAATAGCCAAATTTGCCACCAAGGCCAAATTCTCATCCCACCACTGTAACTCACTGAAACAATTAGACTGGCTGGAACTCCCCCACCATCTCTCATTCACCCAACTAACTACAGCACACAAAATAATCTACAGACCCACAGACTGTCCTGCTCTCTCGACACTACTTGCCAAATACCAACCTAGCAGGCAACTAAGATCTGAAAATCATTAACTTTTTACTTCTAAAAGTAGAAAGGCCCACCTTACCTGCTGGTCAACTTCTCTACTCCTTCACTATTGCCAAACCACCATCACCACTACCTTCAAACAAATACTGAAAAATCATCACAGCTCTTCCTGGCTATGTACCTGCTCTGTAACCTAACCTGTTCCCTCTCCTTATATGATAACTAAACTCCTATGTTTTTTGCTACTGCTGACTGATGATATTTTCTTCACAATTGTTATTTTTTCATCACTTGTTGATACTGGTACAATAATGCTGATTAATATATTTTTGTTTATACCTTTCTGATTGAATTCATCTGGCAGCCAACTAAATTCCTGTTTTTATGTATATATTCTGTATATATTGCTGTAATCATTGTGTGTAACACTGTTTTTACTTCTGTACCAATTAATGTTTTATTTTTTCTGCATCTATCTTCTTGTTGGAGCTTTACTCCCCAGGCCTCCACAGAAAATGGGCTATTTTAGACCCAGTCGATTTTCCCGGTAAACAAATGCAATAAATAAATAATTAGCTGTCTTTTTGAAATGTTTAACTTACTTCTGTCCATGATATATGCTGTATAAATACAGTCTATATCAGTGTCGGCTTGGTGAGAATTTGTGAAAACAGGTTTCACCTCATGAAGGTACTTGTCAAGACATGAAGATTAATTCAATGTCAGCAATACTACTCTCCTTTGCTTGCTGACTTATCATCTCTCCATTCGGGCCCCCTCCTCACTGGAAGGAGAGTATGATGTACTAAAAGGAAAATCTGGAAGCATAGAATGAGAATAAATGTCAGTCAGGTCTAGACTGTGGAACATTCCTGGAGGGCTGTGATTGATTTTTGGAGCTGAGAGTGAGGTCTATGAAAAGGCCTAAAGCCTAGAACTACATTATTTGAGTACCTGAGCTTGTATATGGAAGTGAAGGCTAGAAAAGAGGCCTACCTGTATCCTGACATCCATTATCAGGGTAATACTGCTAAAGAGGTTCCTTGAATTCCGAATCTAGTGTCAAACCTTTTTTTTTGGAATGTTAATCTTAACAGGTGTGTGTAACTTACAGCTTTTTTTGTAACATATTATCCATTTAATAATTTCACACACTTCTGTTTAGATTAACATCAAAGAAAACAGGGTTCGTCAGCAGATTTGCAGATGAGGAACCGATTTGAAAGTGTTTACCCAATAACAGAATCGTAATAGAAACAGTAAATGACTGCTATTACAGGTATTTCTTCATTGTAGGAAAATCATGCATACTATAAAACGTTGTATTCAAAGAAGTCTACATCATCCTTCCTTGGCATCTTGCATCTGTGATGAAGTGATTACAGTCATTTTAATTTTTTTTAAGCGTCAGTTACTGATGTAGCAAGGCATCGCTGAGCAGGGAAATATGCTAGTTGTTAGGAAGTACACATTCCTGGTTATTTTACAAGGATTTTACATTAGTTATTCAAGGGACAAGCCTGATGATGACAAGTTGTGTGTTGGAAGCACGTCATGGCAAACATTTACATAGCTATTTGCTTGTCTTTGTAACATCATTTCACATGCCTGAAGAGCAGAAATCTGTCGGATTTACATATATTCAGCTTAACTACGTCTTTTTACAGGTTCACCACAGGGACATGGTTGATTGCATGCAGTAATTGTGGTGTACATATCATTATCTGATGACTGTGGAAAAAAATAAATACAGGACCGTTGCCTTAATTTGATGTTTTGCTTTATTTTATACTTTCTGTCTTTCTAACTTATTGGGTCAACACTTTTTAAACGTGATTGTTCAGCTGTAATGTAGCACCTTAACAGCTCTGTCAAGCTGATGTGTAAAAGTCACACTTAAAAGTTGTTTACTACTATTATTTATTTATTTATTGACATTTGTTGACTGGGAAAGTCCACCAGGCTTGAGACCCATTTTCAGTGGAGGCCCGGGGAGAAAAGCTTCAAGTTACATGAAAATCATTACATGAATTTGTAAGGAAACAAAATTATAATTATAAAGCAAGTGAAATAATACAGAAAACTATCTAAATAGCAAATATGTTGTAAAAAGGCACAATACAGTAACAATGGAACATTAGCATGTAGGAAAATTAAACATTTAGAAATATTTAACAATACAGCTCAATTTTTTTTTATTTTTTTGGGGGGGGAGTAGGAAAAGGGAAAGATATAATTAGAGAGTAAACTTAAAGGTAAGACAGATATAGTTAGAATCTTATAGCTAGGTAGTGGGAATAAGTAGATTATAGGTAGCATATATTTAATGGTACTAATTAATTAATTATTTAAAGTAATACTTTTCCCTTTGACATGAGGTTAGCGGACATGTTAGGGGACTGGATTACAGCTGAAACAGTGTTGCCCTGATAACAGAAAAGTACCAAGACTGGTTTTGTTCCTGTCTTTCAGCTTTTCCCGGATAGGGGTCACCACAGCAGAACTCCAGTCCGCTAATGATTGGCAGTAGATTTTTAAGTACTGGCTTGCCGGGCCTAACGCACAACTTTTAATGAAAGAACGCCCATTCACGCATATCACTACACAGAAGATGCTCTAACTGAGAATCGAACGGGCAACGTCT